>NW_006774591.1:1280041-1295700 GCF_000442215.2 Lipotes vexillifer
TGTTTAGATCATGGTAACAAATGAGCCTGCGGTGCAGCAGATTTGGGGTCTAGCACCCAAAGGCCCGCGAGTTTGCCCCGCCTCTGAGAGAGTTCTTTGCATTCATACTATGGAGGCAGTGACCAAGGGTGATGATACCTTGGCGTAGATTGCTTCATCATAAGAGGAACAATAATAAAAAATTCCAAAAATAATAACATCAACAACATTATTTGTAGTCACTCTCATTGACTGAGAGTTTTCGATGACCTCTGGGAAAGCCTCAGAAACTTAACACAGCGTTTTAAAGGGTGTTCCCTCCCCCTTTGTGGGCAAGCAAAGATGGAGCTTGAGGCCTAAGAAAACTTGGCTCACTAAGAAAGGGCTGGTCCATTCTCTACGTCTGCGTCTTTATTCCTGTCCTGCCCCTAGGCTCTTCAGAAGCTTGCTTTTTTTGTTTTTCTTTTTTTTTTTAGATTCCGTATATATGTGTTAGCATACGGTATTTGTTTTTCTCTTTCTGACTTCACTCTCTATGACAGACGAAGTGCGAGAGTGGCATTGACATATATACACTACCAAATGTAAAATAGCTAGCTAGTGGCAAGCAGCCGCATAGCACAGGGAGATCAGCTCCGTGCTTTGTGACCATCTAGAGAGGTGGGATAGGGAGGGTGGGAGGGAGACAAAAGAGGGAGGAGATATGGGGATATATGTATACATACAGCTGATTCACTTTGTTATACAGCAGAAACTAACACAGCGTTGTAAAGCAATGATACTCCAATAAAGATGTTAAAAAAAAAAAAAAGGGTTGGTGCCTTTAGGGCATTTTCACTTTTCTGATATAATGTTCATCTGACATTTTCACTTTTCTGATATAATGTTCATCTTTGATAAACTTTCAACGTATTTCTCCCTTTTCCTACTTTCTTCTTTTTTAAAAAAATTTTATTGGAGTATAGTTGATTTACAATGTCGTGTTGGTTTCTGCTGTACAGCAAAGTGAATCAGTTATGCGTATACCTATATCAGCTCATTTTTTTAGAGTCTTTTCCCATACAGGTCATTACAGAGTATTGAGTAGAGCTCCCTCTGCTATACACTAGGTCCTTATTAGTTATCTATTTTATGTATAGTAGTGTGTATATATATGTCCATACTTTTTTCTTTTCTGTGTTCTTTCTTATTCAACATAAATGATCACTTACTGAATGATTTCTTTCTCTTTCTGATAGTGAATAGAATTAGTCTAGACCTCTGTAATTTCTAAATGATTCTTTTCCCCCCAAAGGTAATTAGTTATAAGAACTTAAGCAACTCCAAGTTATTTTATTTGTCATACTGAAACCTTTGTGGACAGAAAGCTGGGTTACTTTAATTTGTCTTCCTGGCCTTTCAAGATGGCCAAGGGTATCCTCTAGACTGTGTTGAAGAACTAGCAGCAAATATATTTTTGAGGAATTTTAAATAAAAATAATCCAGGGCCTGAAGGGCAGCAGGCCAGTTGTCCTGAGTGATGTCCACGTGGGTGTGGTTTCAGAGGCTTTTGAGATCACCCAGGGGCCGTTGACTTGCTAGAAGGGCTCTTAGGACTTAACATATAGTCATACTCATGGCTCAGGTTTATTCTAGAGACACAGCCAGGATATACAGGCAGGTTTGTGAGGGAAAAGGTACATCAGGAAGACTCTGGAGGAATCCATATGCAGGCTTCCTATGCTGTGTTCCTCCCACGAGGGGTACACAAAATGCTCTATCCCTAGCAGCAAAAACGCAACAACACGTGTGAGATGTGCCCAGGGGAGCCCTTTTGAGACTTGAGTGCCCAGGGTTTTTCCTGGGGTCTGGTCTCGTAGGCCCATTCTACTTAGCAACTCTACCAAATTTGCAGATTCCCAGAATCTGAGGGTGTTCAGTACCCCAAGCAGGCAAAACAGCAAAAGTTTCCTATCAGCGTAGGGAATCATAACGGCCTACCTTAGAAAGCTGGCTGGCTTCCTTAAGTTTCTCCAGGAACCTTTTTGACCTGGCCTGAGGCATTGCTTCAGGCACAGCACAACTCTGGCCAGACCTTTGAGCTGACCTGAACACCTTCCACGGCCGAGGTGGTGTCGTGATTGGGGACACACAGGAAGTACAATATCTGAGGGTGCACGTGGTCCCCCCGGCAAACAGAGTTGACAAGTATGAGGTCCTCCCAGGCAGTACAGGTTAGCGGAGCTCCCAGTGTGGCCTCCCCCTGGAAGAGGAAGTGGCAGGCCTAAGAAGTAGGAGTCGGGCTTTACAGTCAGATTTAGATATTTGTTAATCTATAATTTATTTAAAATTTATAATGACCACTAGGTCATGAACCCTACTTAAGCATAATAAAACGGAGATCGGCTCCTTTCTCCTTGAAATTATCTGTCTGGAATTACCTAACTGCTAAGCGTTTGTAAACTGAGGCAGAGAAGGAAGCATTTTGTTCTCAGTTTATTAAATCGGGCCGATAGGAATTGAGCTCTTTTGCCCAACACTTCAAAGACGCATATTTAGCAAATTTTAAGATCCATTTAACAATAGAACTATATCGGTAAACAAATGGCCCTATAAAAATGACCCTCTCGGGGCTTCCCTGGTGGCGCAGTGGTCGAGAGTCCGCCTGCCGATGCGGGGGACGCGGGTCTGTGCCCCGGTCCGGGAGGATCCCACGTGCCGCGGGGCGGCTGGGCCCGTGAGCCGTGGCCGCTGAGCCTGCGCGTCCGGAGCCTGTGCTCCGCAACGGGGGAGGCCACAACAGTGAGAGGCCCGCGTACCGCAAAAAAAAACAAAAACAAAAACAAAAAAAGACCCTCTCAGCATCTGGGAATCAGGTCAGAGGTTCCAGATAAGCCTTTGTTTGCCAGTTGCGCGCATTACGTTTGCAACCGTAACGCTTTGAAGAATTGGTGGTTTCTGCTCCAAGTGACAATGAATGCTAAACTGCAGTCTCTTAAATGGGGAATTGGCTTTGGCATTAGAACATTTGGGGATGAAGGTGAATGGACAGAGTGAAAAATGGGTCAGTAATGACACAGCACTTTATAGTTTGCAAAGCATCGTCCCACGGATTCTCACAACTGTCCCCTGAGGTTGGCATCTTCGTTCCCACTTTACAGGTCAAAAAAATAAATAAATAAAATAAATGGAGCTTGGAACATACTGCAAATCACTCCGAAGAAACAAGTAACGAAGCCCAGATCCAAACACAGATATTTTGATTTCCAACTCTATGTACTCTTTTCACTCTGCCCGCAAGGCTAGCTTTTGCACCCTCAGCCCCTCACCTTGCTTCAGCGTGGGAATAGCTTCCGTTAGAGAAAACCTAGGTGGCTCTTTGCTAGCACTGTGTATAGTCTCCTAGTGTCTCAAGGCTGAAGTTTCTGTTGCAGACGTTACTCACTTTTTCAGTTCGAGGATCAACAGAGTTCCTATAGGAAGAGGTTGTGTTGTGTATGTTTTTGGTAGTTGATGGTGTCGATGTTTTGGGAAGAGGAGTGCTGTAGAAGGGCTGTTGGAACAGGGAAGACTTACCAAATACTGTCCAGAGAGCGGAACTACTTGTTTTTGAAAACAGACCTCTCGATGGCAGAGGGGCTGGCAAACACTCCTGCCCACAGAGATGCTCACCTACAAGGCTCTTGGGTCTGTTTGCCTCACTAGTAAAAACCTCTGCTCTCACCACATCACCAGGTTGACTGGCCATTTTCCTTTGTTTTAGGCTGTTGAACGACAAATCTGCAGACTTTAGCCCTCCCCAGACCTGGCTTCTTGTTAAGGGAATCTCTGCCGTCTCCTGAACCCATTTCCTGGCGCAAGAAGAGAGGGGATAAAACTAGCGCAGTCCACAGGCCGGAGGCCCCAAGTGGACACTTGGCTGGGGAGCTGGGGAGGACGATGGGCGAGTTTCTGTAACGTTGCACCCAGGTGGGCACTTACCCACTTTGCTTCGGTGCAGCGCGTCTAGGAATTGGCCCAAATTAGGGTGTTTGCGTTTCATTCCCCTTGGCCCCTGAGTAATAAAAAGCAACTTTTCCTGAAAAGTAATTATGTCTTTTAGATGAATACGCCAGCCGTTTGAAAATGTTCTGGTCACGTTAAAGCATATTTTAACTTACAATTGCAGATCCAATTGTGTGCTTACAATTGCAGATCCAATTGTGAAATCCTTTTGGACAGTAACTTATAAGCACTTTATTCCAAGGTGCCTCTAAGCCTAGTTCCATGCAGCTCAAGAAATCTGATAAATGGGAAAAATATCCACTCATTGAGTAAACCAAATATATGGGGATTGGGCAAAGATTGTAAAATTCAGTACACAACTTACAATGTCTTTTCCTTAGGAGCTAGGACAGACAAAATAAATGTAGATTTTGTTCACTGAGCTTAAAAGTTTTAAGCTTTTAGAAGGAATCAGGATCTAATGACTTGGGAAGGTTTGGGTTATTCCGAGTATACCTGGTTTTGTGTTTCATTACTGGGGACACCTCTGTATCTTTGGCTGTGTCCACACACAGGGTTATTGTGCGTTTCCTGTGTTCTAGCCTCTGAACTAACCACTGAAACACGGAGATGAATTAGACATTGTCTTTGCGGCTCCGTGAGGTGGATCCGAAGAGGGGTGAGAACAGAAATGTAAACGAGCCAGGATGATGTGCGTGTAACATAGAGGTTGAAGGGAAAACTTGGGCCAGCAGAGTCTGGGGAAGCAGAGCCTTTCTGACTGAAGGGACCAAGGAAGACCATTGGAGAGAGGCCTTGAAGGATGTGATTCCTGCCGACGAGTAGAATACGGAGAAAGGCCATTTCTCATTGAAGGAACAGAAACAAAGCACGAAGGAGTGGACGGGCATGGTGTCCACGGGACCGTGTGAAAGGAGATGAGGCGGGATGGAGTGGATGGTGAAGGTCTAAATGTCCCCTCTGGAACTTATGGTCTTTTCTATAGCGGTTTGTGAGAAGGGGACCAGGGTGCTCAGGCTTGTTTGGATTCTGGTGGAGGGTGGAGCATGGACTGGAGGGGCCTGGAGATGGGGAGACAGACCAGCAAGCTATTGCACTGGTTCAGGGGAGGGGTGATGAGGGCTGGAAGGGGGAATTAGAACAATTATCCAGTGAATTTAATCTACACAGAGAGTGATCTGGCTAATTCCAGGGTGATGGCGGGGAGGGAGACCGTTTCCTCTCAATCACTTGTTTTCATTGGCTTGGCTTGGCTTGGCCGCATAATCGTCTCAACCCTCCATTGTACGGTTGGACAAATTACTTGGTATCTCTAGGTTTCCTTTTCACCAGCTGTAAAATAGGGATAATAATTCTTACTTCAAAGGTAATTTTTTTTTTTTTTGCGGTACGCGGGCCTCTCACTGTTGTGGCCTCTCCTGTTGCGGAGCACAGGCTCTGGACGTGCAGGCTCAGCGGCCATGGCTCACGGGCCCAGCCGCTCTGCGGCATGTGGGATCCTCCCGGACTGGGGCACGAACCTGCGTCCCCTGCATCGGCAGGCGGACTCCCAACCACTGCGCCACCAGGGAAGCCCAGGGATAATAATTCTTGCCACCAATGGTAATTGCCTTGTAGGAATGCTCTACGCGTTTGTGTGAGTGCTAGCATATTCTTGGCATGAAATCATCGTTAATAACATTGCTCATACTTCTGCTAACGGGCTTCGAGATCTTCAGAAAAGTCAACACCCCCCGCCCCCCCCCGCGCCCCATATGAGGAAACATTCGGAAGTAATAAAAGGGTGACACCATTCTGTTAAGCAAAAATCCCTTATGGTTTCCCTTTCATTTGCAAATCCTCTCGGATCCATTTTCATTTAACTCACAGAACTCCATTTTATAAAATAAATGCAACCTCCAGAGTTGTCTTGAGAACCTCTCTAGGGTGTTCGCAACAGATTGGAGGCTGCCTACCACCAGCTCACAGGATGTTCCAAACCCCTTAGACTGCTGGGTGGTTGAGTTTCCCTTTCTGTCTGTGGGTCTCAGCTGAAGTGCAGGAGTATCTCAGAGTTTGGCAGACACCTTTGCCTGTGGCCCAAGGACCCAGTGACTGAAAGATGCTTTGTTATTTTTCGAAATGGTGATGGCAACTGTAAGAACAAAATGCCTCTGCTAACTGACCTCAGGCTATTATAGTGGGCTAGGGAAATAAATAGGCCGAATTAAGGGAAGATTTAGATTACATTTTCTTTCAGGAAGCCGGCCTGCTCCCCCGTGCCCTCCCTGCAAAAGGCAAAAGTGCACATTCATGAGATGCACATGTGTTGTGGTATGTTGACGTCAGAATGGCGTTTTTCAAAACATCTGGGGTTGGTTGGCCAGTATTAGCAGGGCTGAAAGAGAGAAACATCTAAAGCCAACGATGCATGTGTCAGTTTTACCACCAGCAAACAAACGAGTGAAACGATTCCTGGGACTTAAAGCCAGTTCAGGTTTTAGGAGTTTGGGATTAACAGATATACACTACTATATGTAAAACAGATAACCAACAAGGTCCTAGTGTATAGCGCAGGGAACTGTACTCAATATCTTGTAATAGTCTATAAGGGAAAAGAATCTGAAAAAGAATAGATACATGTGTGTGTGTGTGTGCGCGCGCGCATGCGCGCGCGTGTAACTGAATCACCTTGCTATACACCTGAAGCTAGCACAACATTGTAAATCAACTAGACTTCAAAAAAAAAAAAAAAAAAACTATAGAAAAACAAAGCCAAAAAAACAGTTGACCAGGAAATTCAGTCAAGTGAGAGCTGAGCTCCGCACTGCCAAAAAATGTGACTTTCTGATGGTGGTGTGGCCTCAGGAAGGCGAGCTGTGGAAACTCCATTTGAGCAACTGGCAACCCAGATGATGCTGAATCACCTGAGTCCAGGATGAGGAGTTTCGCAGCCGAGAGGCTTCTCTGCATACACGTGGGCAAGATCCCAGAGGCCGCTCTCTGAGATCAGCTCTTCCCGACAAGTCATTTCAACCAAACAATCACCTCCAGGTGTGGCATCCGGTTCCCTGAGTGGCCCAAATTCCCTGATGCTCCTCTACCCCGAAAAGACCCCAAAGGATTTGTCTTAGGCCAGCTTCGAGAGAAGCATTCCTCTGCATGTGTGCACACGTCAGGACCCGGCAGCGCTAAGCCAAGTTGCATATATGCCTTCCCAGCTGGTGTTTGGTGAAGGACCAGTTCCAAAGAACCTAAATCAAGGTGGCGACATTTGAATCCATCTAAATGGGTTGCTTTAATAGGAATGGGAAGATTTAGCCTGTGAGAGCGTGGGCCTGGCCTCGATATCAGACCACTGGGTCACTTTTTTTGGGGGGCCACGGCATGCGGGATCTTAGTTCCCCAACCTGGGATCGAACCCGTGCCCCCTGCATTGGGAGCGTGCAGTCTTAACCACTGGACCGCCAGGGAAGTCCCAGGTTTACTTTTTATACCCCACCCCCAAGCATCTAAGAAGTAGAATTTCCCTTCAGAGTGCAACCTCCACCTTTTCTTCGAAGTAACAGAAGAAAGGAAACATTTGGGACATTAGCAGTCACTTCTGAACAGGACAGAAAGCCCTGTTTCGTTTTAGAGAGGAAGAGTTTAGAAGGCAGTTGGGATACAGATGCAAAAGGCCCAGAGTGCAAGGGGAAATTCTGCCATTTTTCTTTCTTTCTTTCTTTCTTTTTTTTTATTACTGTGATTTGGGGTAAATCACTTCAGCATTCTGATCTTCGGACTCAATATAAAATGGGAATGTCTAGTACCTGCTCCATTGGCCTCTTAGCATTAGTTGGAGGGCTAAAGAAGACGCCCCCTATACTCATCTTTTGAAAACTGTTAAGGGTTTTTTATTTGGAAGTTTCTGTTTGAGATGAGGAATGTACTTGGAGCCGTGAGCCGCGTGATTGTGCAGGTTAATTACCTGTCACTAGAGGCAGGAATAAACCAATAACCCAGCAGACCACTCTTGTAGTCAAACAATACTGAATGACATATTCATGGCTTCCTTTCTCCTTGTGTATAAATAGCACCAGCTTAGACATGATTTGATCTTTGGTCAAGAGGTTATCACTGACTCTGATTTAGAGATGCAGTTCACTTTCCATCAGTGACAGTGGTCGACCTCAAACAATTATAATAATGATCCTTTTTTCCCAGCAAGCTTTTGTCTGGAGGTGGGGTTCACTATTTTTCCCCATCAATGAACTGGCGAGAATAAAATAATCAAATATTAGCTTATTTTCAGCACTCATGCAACATACTGCCCATATGCTTTATGTTATCTGTTAAGGACATTTGATGATGGTTGGGTGAAAGTGTCATGCATTTAGTCAATAGATTATTTGTGACACAACACTCGTGTCTCCAGCACTGTCGCCTTATGTACTACATACTGTAGGATTTTTCTGCCATAAAATGTTACGTTTCTGAAGCCTACTATACTTTTCTTCCTTTTTGCATAAACATTCAAACGAACATTTATTCCGTCTAAGGAACTGGGCTAGTACTCTGCAGGTGGGCGTTCAGTAGGTTTATCTATGATCTCTGACACGGTAGAGTCCATAAAGTGACTTTTCTGAGAAATGAAAAAACTAAAACACTACTGACGAGCAAAAATACAATTTGATTAAAGCCGAAGAGTCACACTTCCTGAAACTCCATGATTTTTGTGTTTTTCTGCCTGTAGGTTGTTTCTTTTCCCCCTTTGGAGTGCTGCCATTGCGTTAACGTGTCAATAGATGCACAACCCACCAGTGGATATAATTAATGCTTGGAAATTGTGGCTTTCAGTCTCACCAAGCACAGGAAAATGTCTTAATTTGACAGTGGGCCTGAGCAAATGCTAATTTGTTCAGGGAGACAAAAGTAGCCTGTTATGTAGCTGTGTGAGTATAGTCTGTAATCTCAACGGAAGGAGACCAACACCTACCCAGCTATTTCCATATGGTGGTCTCAGTTCCAACAACAGTGCCATTCTCAGTAAGACTATTAAATATCCTCGCATGGCATCAGCTTATATAAATATAATGATGTGGGAACAGAAGCCTGGGGATAGAACTGTGTACCGTGGCCGTCTATCTGCCCCGCGGGGACCTCCCAGGCCACATGAGGCTCGCACAGGGAGGGTGGTGGAGAAGCAAGCATTTGCTCTGCACTCTCTCTGCCTTCAGATGTTGTCTATGGATTCCTTCCCTGTAATAGGCCCTTCTTTGGCTCTTGGCCTTGAGGTCTTAGCTCTTCTCAGCTCAGGAGTTCCGCCCAGATTTGGAGGATGGGTGGTGGGGATGGTGGTACTTTGAGACTAGCCATCAAAAATGGAAAAGGGGGGCTTCCCTGGTGGCGCAGTGGTTGGGGGTCCGCCTGCCGGTCCGGGGGACGCGGGTTCATGCCCGGGTCCGGGAAGATCCCACGTGCCGCGGAGCGGCTGGGCCCGTGAGCCACGGCCGCTGGGCCTGCGCGTCCGGAGCCTGTGCTCCTCAACGGGAGAGGCCACAACGGTGAGAGGTCCGCGTACCGCAAAAAAAAAAAAAAAAAAAAAAAGGGAAGGAAGAAAGTTACTGAGCATCAACTACGTGCTTGGCACTCTGCTAGGCCTTCATGCACATCATCTCATTTGAACCTCCCAGCACCCTAGGAAGTAAGAGCGAGTATTATATCTCCACTGAGTGATCGGCCAGTCTTCCCAAAGCCATGAAGTAAGCATGGAACCAGAATTCAAACCCAAGTCCATGTGGACCCCCGACCTTGTGATCTTTTTACTCCATCAAACTGGCTCCCACTGCATCTTGCCCTGTTGAATCCACAAATGACATAGATGATAACTACTGAAGACAGGCCATTCCCTTGGTTGGCTTAGGCTGACCAGTGTCAATGTTCAGCAAAACCACTTAAAGAGTTAAGACGATTTTAAAAGTCCAGCTCAGTATTTACCAATGAGAGGAGGCCCCCCTACATCCACCAAATAATGGAGGTCATGAAATCTGTCTACCAAAATAGTCCTTTGTAAACTTGGTTTTCTGTAAGTTTTGCGCCTTCGTATTTTTTGTATGCCTTCAACCGGTTGGAATATGTACAGAGAAACAGGTGTGAGAACTGGAAGACCCTCTGAGATCACCTAGTGTGTCTGATAGGTGAGTCAGCTTGGATCCAGAGAAGGAGACTGTTATTTCTTCCAAAGTCACACAGCAGGCAAGTGGCAGCATTAGGACCTGACTCTGAAGAAAATGTCAGTGTGTGCCTACAGCTATAAATTAGATCACCCAAACTCTTCAGGCGGGGGTTCAGATAAGAATAGACTGTTGAGTTTGCAGTGACAGGAGCAAGTGGCTTGTGTGGGAAGCACATACATCTTAGGCATTAAAGCAAGAGACAGCATGTTATCTTTGATGGTAGAAAACCCAAAGACCTGGTAAAAATAATTATTCATCCAAGAATGAGTACAAAAATATTATCTAAGATTCTCTGATGCCCAGTTCTATTTGAGGTTCTGTGGATATTTATGTACATGCCCACCCTTTCCTTAGTTATTCTGTCTTTCAGTCCTACATTTAGCTGTTAGGAATTTAAACACAGTCTGTGTTTTTTATTTCATTCTGTTTTGCATTTTGTTAAGTCACATTAACACTATGCTGGGGGTAGAACACGGCTGAAGCATATAATGGCTCTCTCGTGTAGTTTATAATTTTTAAACAGGTCAAAGGGTTGAAACATATTAGAATATTAAAATTTGTTTTTCCAGTACCTCTACCTTTTTCCTGCTTATTTAAAGAAATGAATGCAATTCATCAGAGACATTTTTATTGGAAAAATAAGTGAGCAGCACAGATACGTTTCTCTTGGTGCACATGAGTTAAAATCAGGATTGTAGCTCCGTATGTTTCAACCTATTAAATTCAAGACGTCTGTGATAAGTCTTTTATAGGTTAAAATACAAATGAATACCTGGCCGTATTTTCCCGTGTGTGGATATCTTGCTCTTCATGTCTTGTTAAACAATAAAGACTAACATTCAGTAATGAACCTTTGAACTGTGGGTGAAGGATGGGTGTGTTTGTAAGTGTGTGTATCTGTGTATATAATGGTGACGGGGTGCACGTGATGAATTTCCTATTTTCTTTTTCTGCTCTTTGCATTTTACTGGAGGGCCCTGAATTCTTTCTTCTCTTGAACGTGTCTACTCACCCAACAACAAAGAACATTGACTGAGGATGTACTTGGGTAGAAAAGGCAGAAGCTCTAGTGTGATCTATAAAAAGGACTTTGGGGATCAGGGGAGGGCATACTAGTTATATGATTAAAAATGGAGTCGTCAATAGCTTCTATCACAAATAGATTCCTAAGTGATTAGGGGCCGGGAGAAAAACTGCTAACTCTAGAATGGATTTGTTCGAAAGGCTTTTAAAAGAGGGGATAGAAGCATAAGTAAATGTGTTCATAAGAAATGTATAGGAAGAACTGGGTAGATGTGTGCTTATATTATATTCTTTTCACTTTACGGGTATTTCTGTATAGAAACAGCCTAAGAAATCCTAGTAAGAGGTGGGACTAGGGCCTGAATCCAGCTCATAACCAAGGGTGTTGTCTGTTTTTTTCTGATAAAATTTTATTACTGTATAACGTTAAGAACTTTGCATGCATATAAAAGTATACAGAAGAAAACAAAGTTAAAGCATAACATCACCACCCAGAAATATTGACCAGGTGGCTTATTTGTGCAGGTATGTGCGTATGGGAAATAAGAATTGAGATTTCCACTGCAATCGGTTTTGCACCTTGTTTTACTCCTCTTAAAGTAATATCATGAGCATTTTCCCATGTCATTTGATTGTCTTCAGAATTATAATTTTAAACTCTCAGTGCCTTTCTCCTGGCATGTGCTGCCCCTTTTCAAGGTTACAGTGCCCCAAATGGAAACGTGGCGTTTGCTGATGTTCTAAGCGCCTTTGAATATTTACAGTGGTATTGTTGTATGGAAGAGTCACCTTAATGTTTTGTTTTTGTTTCTTTTTTGTTTTGTTTCTGCATCAGGTCCAAAGAAGGAAGGCATGGAGAGAGAAGCCTCTGCAGCTGTCAGGTTTTAAGCTGACCAGGCTTCCCTTTTTACCCCTAGACTTGTCATGATCACCTTCTGATTTCTTATCTATAAAGTAGGAGTGCCCCTCACTGGTGAAGGGAGGATTCAGTGAAGATTCAGGATATCCTTTAACATGTAGGACTTCGGCTAAGGAAATAAAGGATATGCTCGGGTTTCCCAAGCTGTCTCTATATGGCATGGCGGGGGGTGACCTTTGTGCCCGGCTACCTGCTTTCCTTAGATGAACTGTTGGCAGATTATCGCTCTTATAAATATCCCTTTATCAATGTCCTTTTGTACATCAACTAATGATCAGCACTCCTAGGTTTCCATGTTGTCGTGTTTCTAATTGCTGTATAACCTTGAACCAATCATTTGCTCCCTGTGGCTTCCTCTGTAAAATGTTGGACTGTCTAAAGATTGGACTAACTGATCTCCCCACGCCTACAAGTTCTAAAATTGTTACACATCTATCATATTCCGGACAGTGAGTGGCTGACCACATGTGAGCTCTCTGATGCTCCATAGGCAGGGATGCAGAGGTGGAAGACATTTTCTAATTTCCATTCACCACTTCCCCCATGTGCCGCCACCACCCCCCAACCCCGGATTTCTTTTAGAAGTCAAGTGCTTCTTGGCTTCTTGCAAAACAACGTTTTGATGAGTTAATTTAAAATGGATCAGCAACATATGGACTTTATTTTACTTGAAATGTCCATTGATTTAAAAATGAAACAAACAGAGGCTTTGGCAAATGTTTTTAAAAGTATTTTGAAACTTAACCCAGACTTCCTGCGCCTGTGCCTTTATATGAATGTGATGATTATTGTGGCCAATTCTTTAAATCCTGGGGCCTGCAGTGTCTGTGACAAGTATATGTGCACTAAGGACCAGTAGATATAAGCTGACAGCCAGACTGTATTATTGGAAGGGAAAAAAGCATGCACCGTGTAGCTTGTCAATTTAAAACACTAGTAGCCAAAGCTAAAAATGAAGAAATATCGGTAGAAATGGCTACTTTGTTAGTAGTGTGTGATGGTGCTATAGGCAGACAAGAAGCTATAGCCTTCTACCTACGTCTGTTCTTCATTAATCTTGAATCCCTGATAGGCTTTTAGCTGAAAATTCTCTTTTCCTTCTTTGCATTCTGGCCCTTGTTTATAAGATGCCACTTAGTTTTCGCTCAGCTACGGACTAACCTTTTCTCTCTCAAGCCTTTAAAAAATGAATATTTCATAGCATCCTTCGCCTTCCTTTATACTCAGAGTGTTTTGGAAGACGAATAAGAGAACACAGGTTGCAAAGCCAGGCAGAATCCCTCCTCTTACTTTCATTGTATCAATCCAAGTGTTGGTTTTGCTAAAAGGATCAATGCCATTTATCTGGTGGAGCACATTAAACCCCTGTCTAAAGGATTTAGGCTAGTGTTTTCTCTTCCAGAAAGGAATTACAACAGCCATACAAATCAGTATAGTAAGAGGTTAAAGGCATTTTACCGATTTATTCCTTCCTTCCTTCCTTCCTTCCTTCCTTCCTTCCTTCCTTCATTCTGCATTCCCTGCTACCTTCTGTCTCACGTAGAAGAGAGACAAGTAAATGAGCCGTGGCCCTCTAACAGAGAAATGGCCAGGGCGCTGTGGGAGCTCAAGCAAGGAGGGACTCACTGCCATCAGGAATGGCTTCTCAGAGTGGATTTACTTCTTGAGGTCGGAGGGCCAGTTCACTGGTAGATTTTGCTTGGGAATAACATCCCAGGAGGGAGAAGCAGATTGTAGCAAGGCACAGAAATGTGAAAGGGTCTGGCTGAGGATGGAAAGAAGGAAATTCAGCCTGTGTTAGTCATTGGCATGGTGGCAGAGAGGCAGACAGTGTGGGGCGGGCTTCCTGGACTCACGAGAAGCTTTAGACATTTGATTAATTCTCTTAGAAAAATACAAATCTCTTTCAAGTACATCTTTCACTGTTACCCTATGATTCTACGTGAAGCCTTCCTGACTCACACATGCAGAGACAGAGGTATCGAGAAAACTTATTGTTGGCAGTAAAGTAGACTATACCTCACGGACTCCTACGCACCCTTCGAAACCTAGCTGAAATGACACTTTTGCAAGGAGCTCTCCCTTGATCCCTGACTGCTGGTATCCTCACAAAGCACTTATCACACGTTATGGGCGTCACTTTTTTGGATTGCCTGTCTTGCTCACTGCTGTATCTCAAGGCCCAACATGGTGCCTGATCCCCAGAAGGAGCTTAATAAATAATTTTAAAAAACATTTTTTTTAGTAATTTTTGAATATACGTTAAGTCCACTAAAACTCTATGAAGGATACATATATGCAAAAAACCAAATCTTTTACCTTAAGAGAGCCAATGGACACAGTTTGAACCCTTATCGCAAGACTTGAACTGTAAAGCGCCAGGTTAAAGGGTTTTGGTTTTCCACTTGCCTTTTATAGCCCAGGGTCGCTTCCCAAATGTTTCTGCCTGGGAATATTTTGTTGTTTGCAGGTTTCTCTTTTTTTCTTGCGGTTATTTTCATCAACAGCCAATACTTTAATATGATGCTAAACTGAGCTATATTAGATCAGCTAGAAATCTTTTAGGCTCTCAAAGCGTGGGCATTACATATTCAAAACAGGACCTAATGTTTCAGAGCTTCATATTCTACTATAATTATATGGTTCAATGCAAGTGATTATATCTCTTCTTCAGTAACGGGCTGAAAAGTTTTGGTTTGCTGGTTCCCTCATAATTTACTGCCTAGGTATAATAGGCCAGTCTTGTGGAAAAAAGATGATAAATGATGCTGGCTAGGATTCATAGATTTATTAAATTTCTATCAAACAGTGCAACAAAAAAAAATCTGCTTAAGTTAGAAATGGGCTCAAATTTTTTAATCAAAATTCATGAGTCCTGATGCTTGGTTCAGTAGGTCCAAGGAAGGCTTGAATTGAAGACTGATTAAAGAAAATAAAAGGCTTATTTGAAGTAATTTTTCAATGACGGCTTTTAATTGGATGTTAAATCAAATTCTTATCTGCCTTTCTGCAGATAGCACATTATATAAAATACAGTTAGCGCCACTACCACTGTAACGGATACACTGAATAACAATTCACTTCTCACTTTACACTGAGGGGGAGAAGGGCTGCAGTTGTCAGCCTGTCAGAAATTAAGTATGTAAATTAATGCTTAAGTATATGAATATGAATATGATTTACAAGAGGCTTGGAGTGTTGTTGGGGGAAAATACTGAGGTTTCTCTCTCCCCTTCAAGGTTAACAAGTGCTCAGTGACCTTTACAGACTGCGCGCGGGCATGGGTGTGCCCACGTGTGCGCTTGGCCGCCTAGCTTTGGCCGGGAGCTGAAATACTCCCGAAGAGCAAACTCTGGAGCCCTTCTGGAACGTCCCTTTCTGCCATCCATGAATGTCAGCCCATACGAGCAATTTCATTAGCATTGCCTCATTTTCCAATATAAGCAGTGAGTGTGGCCTAATAATATGGGCCCTCATCCATCCTTTGCCGAGGATGGGTGCTGTGATCTGTAGAGGGAGGGGCTGTCAACGCGGCGGGAGCGGGGGCGGGAGCGGGG
>NW_006774591.1:1295755-1333193 GCF_000442215.2 Lipotes vexillifer
GGAGGGCGGGGGGGGGGCGGACAGCATCCCGGTCAGCAAACCGGAGCACTCCGGGCCCTGTCTGGGGACAGCAGTGGACGTTTCTGGAAAAGCGCGTTTCCCATTGGAGGCCATTGGTTGGGGGAGGGTAGAACAAAATGCCTCTTTCACAGCTGACTGAGATCGCGGTGGTTTGCAAGAGTTAATGGAACTTTCGTTAAGTGCTGAGTTAACTCCCAGGATAGCGTTTACACGCAGAGGGAATGGAGTTTGCACAGACCGGTTTTCTCATATACATTTTTAATGGTAGATCTTTAGTAGACAGCTCATTAATTTCATGGTTCTTTATCGCCAAGAATAATATCCTTTAGGCTTGGGAAAAGTTTCTCCCATTTTTGTTCTGATTTTCAGAGGAACTGTAAAAGCTGTGCTTCATAGGATTTTAAAAGGGGAAACCCCAGCCCAGGGCTCAGCCACAAATACGTCTTAGTTTTCCTGTTGCCCTAAATAGAATTGCATCTGTACTGGCCCTCCATGTTTGAGATTACGCACAAAGTAATCATTTTGCTGCTTGAGAATTGTTCAAGGTAGTGAAATTTATGTTGCCTGACTAGATAGTCTGTTTTTATTGCATATTTTGTTGACCTTTTCTGAGAGTAGACTTGAGTTTAATTGCCAGATTTTAATTTCCTTAATGATAATACTGACATCTGCTCCACGTTCCTTGAGCGCCTCCTTTGGGCAGGCTAGTCACTTTATAAAATCTGGAGCGCCTGAGGAATGGCCCAAGGCCACATGGCTAGAAGTGACCAAGCTGGCGCTGCGACCCCACTTGCACTGAGCCCAGACCCAATGCGCTGCACCACCATGCTGCACACTTTCTTCCCTCATCTCCGCCTGCAAGGTAGCTGGCATGAAGCCCATTTTACAGATGAGGAAACCAAGGCTCGGGAAGGTTAAGTCATTAAGGGCGTAGCAACTAAGACGCTGATGTGGAATTTGAACCAAGGTCTTTCCATTTCCTCCCTTCACTCCCATCTCCTCCCCTTGTTTCACAGCGGGCACTTTCTCCACCACAACGCTGGATGCCTGCACCCCTAATATTCATTCAGAGTGATGCCTTCTCAGACCTCATCTTTCTTGATTTTGTTTTTTTGGGGAAAGCATTTGCCACTGTTCCCCAGCCTTCTTTCGGAAAACTCTTTCCATGACGTTGTATGTTTCTGGTTCTCATCGCACCTCCCCGTCTATCACTGGACGTCTTTCCCTTCCATATGCCCCAGCCGGGGGTGTCATTTCGGTGTGTGGACCTTGAGCAAACTCAGTCATCAGATTTATTTATTCCCAATGTGTCGGTTCTCTTAGCCAATTATTTCTACCTGTGCCATCTCTCTCAAACTCCCTTCTTGCACCTCTAGCTGTCCTCTGCTTGCGCCAGATTAGGATTTAAATCTGGATTGTGTAAAGTACTTACTGTGTAACCTTGGGAAAGGCAATGAACATTTCTAAGTCTTACTTTCCTCAGTTGCAAACTGGGAATACTGATAGTGCCTCGTAGAGGTTTTGCAAGTATTAGAAATGAGATAACGGAGGTAGAGGACAGAGCACGGTGCCTGGCACATAATAAGCACTTAGCAAATGGTAGCTGCTGTTTCTGTTATTAGCACTCACTGTTAGGTCACATGTCACAAGCTGTCTTGCATTGTCACTTATTGGTTGATTGATTGATTTGAAGTCTAGTTGATTGACAATGTCATGTTAGTTTAAGGCGTACAGCAGAGTAATTCAGTTATGCTATATATATATATATATATATATATATGTATACACACGCATACATACCTATATATATATTCTTTTTCAGAGTCTTTTTTTTTTTAAACATCTTTATTGCGGTATAATTGCTTTACAGTGGTGTGTTAGTTTCTGCTGTATAACAGAGTGAATCAGTCATACATATACACATGTTCCCATATCTCTTCCCTCTTCATCTCACTCCCTCCCACCCTCCCTATCCCACCCCTCCAGGCGGTCACAAAGCACCGAGCCGGTATCCCTGTGCCGTGCGGCTGCTTCCCACTGGCTATCTACCTTACAGTTTGTTGGTATATATATGTCCATGTCTCTCTCTCGCCCTATCACAGCTCACCCTTCCCCCTCCCCATATCCTCAAGTCCGTTCTCCAGTAGGTCTGTGTCTTTATTCCTGTTTTACCCCTAGGTTCTTCGTGACATTTTTTTTTCTTAAATTCCATATATATGTGTTAGCATACGGTATTTGTCCTTTTCTTTCTGACTTACTTCACTCTGTATGACAGACTCTAGGTCCATCCACCTCATTACAAATAGCTCAATTTCGTTTCTTTTTATGGCTGAGTAATATTCCATTGTATATATGTGCCACATCTTCTTTATCCATTCATCCGATGATGGACACTTAGGTGGTTTCCGTCTCCCGTCTCCCTGAGAGACCATGAGCAACCTGAGCTAGAGATATCAGTCTATCGATCTGCCTCCATAAAACGGCATACCCTTGACTCCTCTTCTGATGGCAAGCATTTACCAGAGTGCGTTTTCATTCTATGAGCCGAGTAGAACAATTTATGGTTATTTCCCAATTCTCCAGACTTTACGGATTATAATTGACACTACATAAAGATATCATGTTTACAACACAGATACGTTTCAAATTCTGTGCTAGCAATATTGTCTAATATTTCAAGGAAAGAACCAGTTTCTGTACAGAACTGTTAGTCTCACCAACATTTTGGATGAGGTTACCAACTTTGTTGGTTTGTTCACGTGGGGCCAGTTTACAATGCTGGATTTGAACTGCTACGGACAAGGGGAAAGGACCAAAAGGGCTATTCAGCTAATTCATTAGCTGCATTCTGCTGTACGTGAAAGCGAGATCCTTCCCTCTGTGCTATCCGTAGTGTTTGCCAAGTGAGAGAACTGCCTTGAGAGTGTCGGGGTGTGGTACTGGGATTCCTAGATTCGTGATGCATTTATGCACGGCTCTGAGGTGCCCTACTGACCGTGGAGGGCAGCGTGTGGCCGGCTCGGCTTTCCTGTCGGAGAAAGCACATTAGAGCATGAGAAGGTGCGGAGCAGGCTGTGGGAACAGGGCATGTGGCCTGAGCATCATTGTATGTGTGTGGGTACCAGTGGATACAGGAGCTTCTCAGTACAGAATCCATCTTGTGTTGGGTGGCCACGTGCCTAAATAATTGTGGTATAGACAGCCCTCGCCTTCTTAACTAGGCCTCTTGGATTCTGCCATGACCTGTTTGTTCATTCTCCAAGCCCTTGCGTGCGCTTTTCCCACTCCTCCTTCTCTGCTAATTCATAGCCACCCTCCATATACAACAGAGCCAACAAGTTATTATATGAACTTTGTGACTCCTGGCCTTTATCAACTGCTAGACTGTCCACCGACCTCTGTATGTCCAGTATTCAGCACGCTGCCTTGAACCAAGGATGAGCTCTCGTAATGTTTACAGGTGGAAGGGAGAGAGTAGGGGTGGGAGGGAGGGAGGCTAAAGGGGGACAATTTAGTCAAACCACTGGGGAATCAAACAACTCGTTAATAATCCAACTATGGAGTTTGCACATCTAGTTTTATTCCTGAATAGCATTCCAATTAAAAAAAAAATTGGATTTCAAGTGAGAGAATGTCATGGTCACATTAGTATTGAACGAGCCACAGCACGCCCCTGATTTAATTATGTTATGTGAAAAGCTAAGCAGTGATGTAAGAACATACCTCTTTTTGGGCATTTGCTGTTTTTTAATTTAACCTTTGAGGCAGCTGAAGCCATCTCCTCAATAAGGCAACATTATCTGGTGAAGACCCTAATGAACCTTGGCAAAGGATCCTCTTTTTCTTTTAAGGGCAGAGGAGAGAAATAGCATGTTAGTCGCACAGATATGTTTCTAATTATAGCTTTTGCATGAAACTGTTTTAATTGTCTTCTTAAATGCAGGATTTGACATCCTGCCAAGAACTTCTCAATGATTTCTCCATTGAGAAGAGGATTTGTAGACCTCGACTCCGTTTCTTAAAAACTGTACATTTTAAGGTTCTGAGGAACCCAGGGGCAGGACAGGAATAAAGACGCAGACGTAGAGAATGGACTTGAGGACACGGGGAGGGGGAAGGGTCAGCTGGGACAAAGTGAGTGGCATGGACATATATACACTACCAAACGTAAAATAGATGGCTAGTGGGAAGCAGCTGCATAGCACAGGGAGATCAGCTGGGTGCTTTGTGACCGCCTGGAGGGGTGGGATAGGGAGGGTGGGAGGGAGGGAGACGCAAGAGGGAAGAGATATGGGAACATATGTACATGTGTAACTGATTCACTTTGTTATACAGCAGAAACTAACACACCATTGTAAAGCAATTGTACTCCAATAAAGATGTAAAAAAAAACCAAAAAAACAAAAAAAAAAACACTGTGCATTTTCACAACATTCGAATCCCCCCTTTCCTCTCAGTCACGTTGCAGCTGATGCCCCTCCTTTGCCCCGGACACCTCACCACCTGTGCCCAGATGCAAAGGCCAGAATCAGCAGAGCTTGAGCAGCCATTTGTAAGGCTCACTTCTCCTTTTTCAGTGCTCAGACCTGGCGGGGGGATGTGGCGCCATAGCTGTGTCTGTGGGGGAGGAAATAGGATGAAATGAGATGAAGCCATACCAGAATCACTCAAGCCCACAGTTTTGTAGTATGCATAATCTACTTTTTTTTCCTGGAAGTCATGAAAGATGTTCTTTATTTCTTGTTTTACAAAAAGAGCTGCCCCTGGGTGTTGATAATGCTAGTTTATATTCTTCAAGAGAATCCGTGAATTGTAACTGCTCTGATTGTTCTGAGGCTATTTTTAAGTTTGTGTGTTTGCTCAGAAAATTATACACTGTGGGGTAAATTGTATGCACAATTATATATCGCTGGAGGAATCTTTTGAGGCAATAGCGCAAATGGAGTTAGGAGGCCACCTCCCAGTCACAGGGCGCGGCTGATTCTGTCACACATGCATCTGGTCTTATATGCTTTGGAAGATCTTCATTTATCCCATTAAACTTAGTCTGACATATTTTTTCCCTGTGATAGCTTTTCTGATTTCTTTGGTTGGCAAAACATCAACGTTGTGTCTTTTGAGGGAAGATAGTGCTGTCTCTGTTTTGGTCTCCTGGAGCTCTGATGTTTATTCTGCATTTTACTGAGTGGCAGAAGGGCCTCTCGTCATGGTTGATTATGGCTGGGATAACTTGTGAGGTAACTGAGAGTCTATCCAGTGCCCTGGACTGAAAATTGTTTCCTGGTTCACTGACACAGTGTCGATGTTTTGTTCTAAATTCCCTGGAAGCCATTCCTACCTGGTCTGCCCCTTAGACTTCCAAACGTCTCTCCCACTCTTTCTGAAAAAATCAGTGGTTCCCAGTCTTCCTAGATGTTTCTAGCTGAGATGTACATAGTGCAAACTCAGAAATTTCCCTATATTTAAGCAAACTCTGTTTTTGCTCATGAAGGAACAATGTGACAGTGGGCCTTTTGTTTCTGATCAAGATCTTCCCATTCATTCAATCAGGGCTCTGATCAAGAGTAGACCAGGAAAGCAGAAAGCACAACTGTAAGCTTCCAAAATCACCGAACCTAGTAAAATGATGTTCCAAATCCTGTTAAAAGGGCACCAATGTACAATGGACATTGATTATATGAGACCTCATTATGCTACATATAATATGCAACACACACGAGCAACCATACTGTTGACTTTTTATCTCGGCTAATCTAATAAGCTAACTCTAATAAGCTTTAATTCAACATTTAATTACCAATGATTGTGGTTGGCATCTTTGAATCCTATGGAACTTCGGGGGATTGACTTGGTTTTCCACGTCTCTAAAAAGTATTTTTTTTTCTGGGAAATGTGAGCTGATATCTGTGTTTTTTTCCTCTTAATAAATTTCCCTGTAGCAAAGACCATGAGGATCATGCCCTTGACCTTAGAATTGCCCCCATACGTGTACCCATTCTTCAGAACTAGCCATCGTAATATCAAAACCCCTGGAGGCCTCAGAAGGAGTTTCATGATAACAGTCTGGGGACCAGAATACTCTTTTTTTTTAAGGTTTTTTTTTTTTT
Source organism: Lipotes vexillifer (assembly GCF_000442215.2). NCBI lineage: Eukaryota > Metazoa > Chordata > Mammalia > Artiodactyla > Lipotidae > Lipotes > Lipotes vexillifer. The sequence goes on from NW_006774591.1 coordinate 1,301,884, forward strand.
TGATGTGAACCATTTTTTTAAAGCCTTTGTTGAATTCGTTACAATAGTGCTTCCGTTTTCTGTTGTGTTTTTTTGGCCTCGAGGCATGTGGGATCTTAGCTCCCGGACCAGGGATCGAACGTGTGAAGGCGAAGCCTTAACCACTGGATCGCCAGGGAAGTCCCCGGACCAGAATACTCTTGGTCTTCTTATTTTCTGGGGTTTGAACCTTTCTTCCCCCTCAAAAAAACTCCCCCCAAAATTCAGATTTATCCCTGAAGTGACCAGAAATCACAAAATGTCAATGCTTGTGGTGGTGGGAAAAGGTAAGAAAACGGGGAAGACGATTTACTTGTTTGCCTTGAGGATCCCAGGGCTGTTTATGGGCTCCTTGTATGGATCCAAACATCTGCCCTTTCTTGATGCCAACTAATGGAATGAATCAACTTGGACCCTTCTTTCTGCTCTGCCCCTCCCCCCCCATTTCCCTTCCCAGCACCAGCAGGATTGAGCCCTGTTAGAGAATCCATTCAGCCTTAGTGTATTGATTACACATTGTTGAAGGAACAATTAGCCATTGTTGAAGCGGGTGTGTAAAGTGCTGAAAAGTGGTAACTTCTCATGAGTAGAGGCACTTTCCTTTCCAATGGGAGACTGTTCAATTTAAATGTACCATTAAGGAATACAAGAGGAACAATATGTAACCCCTGCCCCCCACCCCAGAAGCTCATGATCTATTAGGAGGGCTAAGAGAAATATGCAAAGAATTGCAATGAAATAAATAACAGGGCTGTTCCCATAGCATCTTTACGGGCTGTGGCTAAATCTGATGAACACACGGACATGCTGATGGGGTTCACGCTCGGTAGATGGGGTTTTTCATGTTCCTTGTAGTGATGATTACATTTTTGCAATTGTCAGAACAAGTTGGGGAGTTAAGGGAATAGATTAATACTTGAAACTTCCCGATCCCTTTCCATCTTGGCATCAGGTTCTCGTTTTACCTGCACTCACACCAGAAACTCCCATGTTCAATCAATTCTTGCCATGTTATATATTTACCTCTGTCTTGATCATGACTGGAACTGCTTTTGTCACTTCTGTTTTCAAATCACTGTGATGCTGAGGCAGTTCAAGGCTTTGTCTGTGCTTAATTATGATATTTAGTTACAGAGAAACGTTTTCATTTTTCCCAATCTACCTTAATCAGAGCCTCGGGTCTGACCTCCTAGCTCTGGATCACGGTGTATTTGTTCCTCAACAAAATAGCAGAGGGGTTCCTGTTCAAGTTACACTAAATCACAAACTGATGGTGGGGGGTGATAGGTTCTGCAGTTAGCTGAAATTCTCCTGTTGCTTGATTTTTGCCTCTCTGGGCCAAATTTCTCGACAGAAAACAAAAAAAGACAGAGGAGGTCATTGCACATGCGCAGATAGTCTGAAATGAGGTCACAGCACCACGCTGACAGCATCCTATTCGTTAGGTAAAGGAAGTATTTAGAATTTGCTAACAACCAAATCCAAATACCTAAACATTGTCAAAACTACCATATAGTAAAATATCCATGTATGTGTTTATACTCCTGTGTATATGTGTATATAAAATATATATCATATATTATTAATTATATAATATAAAATATTAATTAACCATACATTACAGTATATTACATGATTAATGTTTTATATATAATTAATAATATATGATATATAATAATATACACAGAGATTGTGTGTGTATTATATAATAATATATAGTATTATACACACAGATTGTGTGTGTGTGTGTGTGTGTGTGTGTGTGTGTGTGTATCCATCTCTCTGCTCCTGTCTACCAAGCCATGTGATGTTATGTGATGTTTCTTAAATTTTGCTTGGAACTCCCGAATACCTTCCCTGAAACAAACATGCCATTGGTCATCTGAGCCCTTTACCCCTTCAAGGAAAATGAGTGAAGCAGAACAGCTGAGGTTGAAACATCGGCCAGTTTTAATGTTTATGATTAGTGATTATTTACAAGTTTGATGGACTGGGCTTGACCAACAAAATATTTAAAGAGAGTGGGCCTGTGTCAGTGAGGAGCAGTGTAGGATCGGGGATTAGCATATAATAGGCTTTAGAATATAACAGCCTGCACTGGCATCCAGGAGCTGCCTCATACTAGTGGGGGCAAGATATTTAACTGCCCCGAGTCTCATTTTCATCATGTGTAAAATGGGGACACTAACAGTGCCTACCTTAGACAGTCAGTAAGGATCACGCGGAATAAACCATGTAAAGTACTTAGCATAAAAGGTTAGCTATGTTTTATATGGGCTAACATTTAAATAGAGCTGCCTTGGCCGAAGAGCAGAGGTGGCTGAGGTTGGCAGAAGGCAAGAACAGTTAACAGGTTCATACAGTAAATGTCTCCCCTCACTGTGCCGTGTACCTTGGACTGGGATGATCTTACATGAAGCAGTTAACTATGCTTTCCCCTTGGCTGGTTAAGTATGAGCCCTTCTGAATTTGATGCCTTTGGGATGTGAACCTTTCATGTGATAGTGGTTACTTGTGTCCTTTATAGTTAACAAATAGTCAGCTTATTTATTTGAAATAAAAAAGACAAATCAAAAATTGACTTATTTCCTTATGTTATCCTTTTTATCTTTTATTTTTTTTATTGGAGTATAGTTGCTCTACAATGTTGTGTTAGTTTCTGCTATACAGCAAAGTGAATCAGCCACACGTATACATACATTCCCTCTTTCTTGGATTTCCTTACCTGTTAGTGAATCTGAGTATTTACTCACCATGTCTGAATAGTATTGAAAACTGCCCGGGCATGATGACCCAAAGCATAATTTGGAATTGTAAAAATAAAATCCATGAAGCAAGTAGTTTGCAGTGAAAGCTTCCCCACTCTCTGGCTCATTAGATCTAGATAGTTGAGAATGAATATTTTGAGGGCTCACGTGACAGCTTTGCACAATGTCTGTTCTTGGAAGTTATAGTTTTGGAAAGCAAGTAGCATATATGAAACTGAGACGCGTAAATGTAAAAAAATGAACTCTTGATGTCTCGTCATTACTTTTGACCCAGTGACCCTGGTCGCGGTGAATGTTCAGAAATGGCGGGGAGCCATCACATGACAAGAGTACATAGTGTCCAACGAAAGGGTCAGAAGACCGGAATTCTTGTCCTCCAAAGGGGAACATAATATGAGGGGGTCAAACTGTAGAACTCTGTCCCATCCAATTCCATTCTGATGTGCGTAGGGAATTTTATTCTATAACAATCTTGCCTCAGAATTTAACTTTCTGGCTGTGGCCAGTTCCTTTTTTTAAAATTTTAAACCACTTTATTGAGGTACTATTGGCATATTAAAAGCTGTACATATTTAATGTATACAACTTGGTGAGTTTAGGGATAAGTATACACCCATGGAACCATGCCAACAATCTATGCCATAAACATATCCATCACTTCCCAGTTTCCTCCTGCCCCCTCTAAAAACAATTTTTGCATCCTGTTTAAATTTTAAACAAATACCTACGTTTCATATAATTCATATAATATAGTTCATTGGTGTGAACTCTATTCAATTTCATTTGGTATAGAGCAGACACCTACAACTACAGGCACCTGGTTTTGTAAATAAAGATGCATCAGCACACAGCCCTGCCCATTGATTTATTTATTGTCTGCGTTTGCTTTTGTTCTGCAAGGGTAGTGTTAAGTAGTTGTGACAGAGACCATAGGGCCTGAAAAGCTGAAAGTACATACTATTTGGTCGTTTACAGGAGTGGTTTGCTGATTTGTATATGTGTGTGTGTGTGTGCGTGCGTGTGTGTGTGTATGTATATATATATATATATACACACACACACGCACGCACGCACACACACATATACATGTTTATGTGTATATGCATGTATACGTATACGTGTATATATAATATGCATGTAATATATACATATATGCATATATAAATATTTAAATTTCAGAGCACCATACATACAATATTAATTAGAAAACGCTATCGATTACTATGCCATGCTTCTAACATGGTATTTGGCTCCTATTAGGTGCCCCCCAAATGAGAGTTTTTAGTAGATTCTAAGACATAGAGATACTCCTCAAATATTCGACAGCTGATTTTGTGCTTTTGCTTGTTTGTTTTTTGGGGTGACTCTTTGGCAGATATTTCCAATGACTTGGTTTAGTAAAAGTGATAGAAGTTGACTGTGGAAAATTGGAAAACTGCAGAAAAATGCAAAGAATAGAATAAAAGTTACCCATAATCTTACCAACCAGCAATGACCACTGTAGATATCTCAGTGAGATGGCTTTCTCCATCTGGTTATTTGTCTCCCCCAAACAGAATTGTACTGTGTATACAGTTTTCTGTCATGCTTTTTTGAGCATTCTCACATATCATTAATTTTTAAAACTTTATTTTAAGGCTTCATTATATAATATTATGGAACATGATTACATCATATTTGATTTAACCACCCCCTTTGTTGAACATTTAAAACTGTTTCCGTTATTCAGCACTGTAAATAGAAAACTTCAGTAAACAGCATTATGCATGTCTGGCTTTTCTTCCCTTAGGATAAAATTCTAGAAGTGGAATTATTGGATCGGGGGGTATGAACATTTTTAAAGCTGTTGATGCTTGTCAAACATCCTCCAGTGGGATGAGAAAATGCCAGTATCCCCTACTCCTCCTTTTTTTAAAAACATTTTATTGAAGTGCAGTTCATTTACAGTGTTGTGTTTAATTTTCGCTGTACAGCAGGGTGACTCAGTTACACACATATATATATTCTTTTTCATATTCTTTTCCATTGTGGTTTATCACAGGATATTGAATATAGTTCCCTGTGCTCTACAGTAGGACCTTGTTGTTTATCCATCCTATACGTACTAGTTTGCATCTGCTAATCCCAAACTCCCAGTCCTTTCCTCCCCCACCCCTCTCCCCCTTGGCAACCACAAGTCTGTTCTCTATGTCTGTGAGAGTCTCCTTCTGTTTCATAAAAGTTCACTTGTGTCATATTTTAGATTCCACATGTAAGTGACATCCTATGGTATTTGTCTTTCTCTTTCTGACCTACTTCACTTAGCATGATCATCTCTGGGTCCACGCATGTTGCTGCAAATGGCATTAGTTCATTCTTTTTTGTGGCTGCGTCATATTCCATTGTATATATGCACCACACCTTCTTTATCCATTCCTCTGCTGATGGACATTTAGGTTGCTTCCGTGTCCTGGCTATTGTAAATAGTGCTGCAATGAACATTGTGGTCCATGACTCCTTTTGAATTATGGTTTTCTCAGGATATATGCCCAGTAGTGGGACAGCTGGGTCGTATGGTAGTTCTATTTGTAGTTTTTTAAGGAACCTCCATACTGTCCTCCACAGTGGCTGCACCAATTTACATTCCCACCAACAGTATAAGAGGGTTCCCTTTTCTCCACACCCCCTCCAGCATTTGTTATTTGTAGACTCTTAGCATCACTTGGAAGGTTTCGTTATTTTGCAAGTTTAAGCATATCAAAAGTTTCTAAATGTTTATTCCAAAATATTTTCCTTTACCTCTCTGTTAGCTATTACTGTTGCATTTGTAGATGATCCAATGTCTAAGGCTGTCTAAAGCTTGCCACTCAGGAAGCTTTGTGCAAGAGGTGTCTCTCAAAATTAGGAACACACTATCACTTTTTATTTTTACCACCTGAGCCCAGGCCCAGGCAGTGATTCAGCCCCTGCTGCCAGGGAAGGTGGGTATGTCCTAGGTAGGAAGACCAGCAGTCCCGCATTTTCACTGCTAGTCTAGGCAGAGTCCTGGACAAACGAGGACAGTCGTTTGCTTTGTTTTGCTCGGTGTCACCGGGTCACTGGTCTTAAATCCTGGAAATGTCAGAGAGCGGGTTTCTCATGTGAGGGAGACCTTTCAGAAAGCTACATTTCTATGCAAGAGTCTTTCCTTTGGTTCACATGATCCTTGAAGATATTTACAAAATTATAAACCATTCTCCTTTGGGAGCTTTGAAAAGTTTTCGTCCTGGACTTGATTATTTGCATGACTTTATGGGTTCTGGGGCCGATTTTATCTCTTTTGAACTATGACCTAAAGCCACTTTTAAACCCAAACCGGAAAGAATGAGCAATTTTGCTCCTCAAGAAGTATGTGGACGGAGTTCAAGGATTGTTACTGAGATAAGGAGGAACGAACGCAGCGTGACAATGAGGGCGCAGTGTATTCAGAGAAGCAAAGTGGTTCTGAAAGTGACATTTTCTGACATCGTTCTCAACTGACATTATTATAATCACAGAATGCAGTGTGTGCAGTGTTGATTCCAAATCACAGTAGGGGAAATTGAGGGTGGAGACATTTTTCATTATACTTTGAGGCTGGAAGGAGCATTATGTTATCCTAGGGATAGTTTTGTTAATGGAAATGCCTCCTATCCTCCGTATATCCATCATAAATAGATTCAAATAGCTTCAGGGACATTGATCCTGTGTTTCACTTCACTTCCCCTACGTCCTGTGATTATGAGAAAGCCAAGCCACACTCCATCTGGGGTGAGAAATCATTGTCCCACCAAGTGAATCCAGTAATTTCATCAATTCTCCGGCGCCTCGTGAAGGAACCCGTGAAGCAGCTGACTAATGAAAGTTGCAGAGCTCCCCCATATTGATGAAAGAGGATTTCTTGATGCCTTTGGCTTTGAGCCACAGGTAGAGAGCCTAGAGAGTGAAAAATTCACCCGGAAGAGCTTATTCGTTTTTCTAACAAACTGATCTGCCCCCAAACCAATTTTACCCTTTTCTTAATAATAAATAGCATTTTTAAGTTAAAAACAAAACACGGAAACTAGGCCATTTGTGATTTTCTTCGTTCCAATGTGCCATAGTTGGGATTTTCATCCGATTGGAAAATTAAGTCACTCCCAAGCTGAGACCTAATATGCCAGGTTTAATAAGCAAACCAGGACCTCCCCAAACCAGGACTCAGAATGAAAACAGTGACACGCCTCTTGAAGACTGTGAAGCGGCATTGAATAGAGCCGCTTGAAAAGCCAAAGTGGAGTTTTGATGGGCCTCCTTTCAAAGGATTCTAACTCCTGTCTCTACTACCTGATTACAGAAAGCACCATAAAGAGCGAATCAGAGATGCTACCTTTCTTCCTTCTTCTCTCACAGAGTTCACAAACATTTCCCCCAGCATTCAACAGTGTCTCTCAGTGTCTCCTCGGGAAGAAAGATGGCCTTCAGTCATTGTCACATGTCTACAGGGAGAGAGGCTTTAAGTGCCAACTGCATACTCACGACTGGGTGGACTCAGTGAATTACCGCACAGTGAAGGGCTGGCTGTTGGTATTGTCGAGAAGCAGCAAAATCGCTGAAAAGAAATTGGAAATTTTCTGTGTGTCAGAGAGTGAAGTACCCTGATGTGTAGGGTGCACACTGAGAGTTCACATCCTTCATCAACTTGAGCACTTAAAGCATTTTCAAAGTGCCTTAAGCAAGGCATTGTCGGCGAGTTTGTCAATACAGTAAATAGCATATGCGGCTCTTATGCTAACACGTACATATGGAATCTACAAAAAAAATGTCACGAAGAACCTAGGGCAGGATGGGAATAAAGACACAGACCTACTAGAGGATGGACTTGAGGATACGGGGAGGGGGAAGGGTGAGCTGGGACGAAGCGAGGGACTGGCATGGACATACATACACTACCAAACGTAAAACAGATAGCTAGTGGGAAGCAGCCGCAAAGCACAGGGAGATCAGCTCGGTGCTCTGTGACCACCTAGAGGCGTGGGACACGGAGGGTGGGAGGGAGGGAGACGCAAGAGGGAAGAGATATGGGAACATACGTATATGTATAACTGATTCACTTTGTTATAGAGCAGAAACTAACACACCATTGTAAAGCAATTATACTCCAATAAAGATGGTTAAAAAAAAAGTTTGAAATCATTTCTTCCAAATATAAATATTCAGGATTTTTCAATATGGCTATATTAAGCTGACACTCAGTGCCAAGCCTACAGTTATGGAACCTAAGCACCTCTATTTGCCAATAGAGGATTTCAGTGTAACCCTTCTGCTTCCGGCTCTTTCCATGTTACTTCATCCATCCGTGCAGCCTTAGAAGGAAAATGTAAAGCATAGTCTTACATTTGAATAACGTCGTCTCTATGTGTTCTGGCCTCAGTTCCATAATCTGAAGAGAGCTTTATAGCTCCCTACCACTTCATGGATTTGCCATTGCCACCGAAAGCTCAGGCTGGATTCGGCTTCATGGTGACAATCAAGAGTGATGTTATGGAAAAAAGCGTGGGTGGTATCTGCTGTGTTCCCTCTTGTATCCTCAGGATCAAGCCCGTCGCAGGTGTGACCATAAGAAATTTGAAAAATGTTTTACTGCTCTTGTACTTTCATATAAATCAGCTTTGATTATTTTTTTTTAAATCACAGAAATAAATAAATTTTTAGTAAGAAAAAAGCTCCAACTACAGTTGAAATATTTAGCTATTTGGAAACTTTTAGAGATTGTAGTATTTTTTAAATTATTTTAAACTGTTTTTTGTTAGTTTGCAGTTTGAGGAAACAGTCATTGTACTTACAGCTTTGTCTGGTGTGTCTGTATTGGGTGGGCGTGGGGACGCGGAGTTATAAAGAAAGTGAACGATTGTGACGGCACCACTCAACTGTCTGTCAGAATCAAGTCCCAAAGCCTCTTCCATTATTTCCTCAATTGAAAGCATTCGCTAGCCAATCTCCTGCTATTTCCTGTTCCGTTCAAGCCCTGATGTTAGGTCAACTCCCTATGATTCACTAGGTCTTTAGACTCATTATTCCACGCGTGTTTATGGAGCCCTAATTCTATGGCAGGCTCTGTGCTAGGTGCCAGGGATGTTGCAGTGAACACAGCAGACACTGTCACTGTCCTCATGGACTGGGAGCAAAGCCTGTGTCTTCCATTGTGTCTGCCCCAATGCCCAGCATAGTGTCTACTGCACAGGAGGACGTAGTGATGTTTGGTGAATAGATGACAAATCGCTGAATGAATTAGGATATGACTGAGAAAGTGAGTGATACAGTTCTCAGCAAGTTTAGACTTTGTTAGCTCCCGGCACCTTTGTCTCCAATTATGAACCTCACTGTGCTGCCTATGGTATCACGGTGCTACTTAGGCATGAGCCGTGGTGTCATTCAGCATCTCATCGTGAAGAGTCAGAAGAGCAAGTTTCCTCTGATCTCCGTGCGAGGAAAAGGGCTCTTCCTTAGCATCTAATTGGTTGGTTCTCATGTCAGGCACCTTCTGAATCTCCCAGCCTCTTGGGAGCACCTCTTTGCTCTGGCCGCCAGGAAACAGCTCCTCCTTTTTGACCCACCTGGAGTAAGTATCCCGGCTTTTGTAGAAAACATTTGGGCTACTTAATCTTGACCCGATCCCACTGTCTTTATTCCTTCCCTTTTTTTTTTTTTTTTTATATCATTGTATTATATTTATCTCCATAAGCAGCCTCACATTTTGTGACAGAACAGGATTGAACTTGTAAAATCTAACGTAAAAGTGCAGGCGGCGTGAAGTCCCTGACCTTCACTGGCCAAGCCGGTGAAGCTTTTTCTGCATAACTTACTTCTTGAACTCTGGCTGCGCTTTGCTGAATTACTTTATGTCTTCAAATAAATGTACCAGGGCCATTCTCAAAACAACAGATATTGACTTTCAAAAAGCTTTTTGAGTATTGAGAATCTCAAAGCATTTTATAGGCTCAAGGCATCTAGATATGCCCATATTCTCCTGGTAAAAACTTTTCTGGTACTTGGTCGTGAGTGTGCTAGACAGTCAAAAGATGTTTGCTGAATTGAATTATACTGCATATTGTACCTCCTGGGCTTTTCTAGGGGAGTAAAAACTCCGGATACATAGCTTTGATACCCAAGTGATTAAAAAATTTTTATTTTTACCACCCCCCTCTCTAGCGGAGCCGGTTGGAAGCGTGGCATGTCAGGTTATCACCCAGTAAAGGAATTTGCTCGGGGAATAAACTAACAGCCATAAGGTTTTCCTGGGAGCAGAGGGAGTAATTAGAGCAATAACTTTTAGAGACCTTCATTTCAGAAAAGTTCATGCTCTAATATTCAAATAATTATTACATTAATCTGTAGATTAGTCAGCTGAAATATTAAATCCTTTGGCACAAGCTTAGTGAAAATTGTCATAACGGTGCCAAAAAGAAATCTTATGGTCGCCTTTTAAATACCAAAGAAATTCCCCATTGTTGTGATAAAATACAGATGTGGCTTAGAAAAAAAGTTGCATGGTGAGCAGAAATAGAATATATAATTAGAACAAAGAGGACTTAAATCAAATTAATCTTCATCTGACAGGAACAGTTACATTTACATCATTGACTGCAAAGTCATAGCCAAAATTGAAATTAGAAACAGATAATTATGATAAGAGAAGACACTTATGCTGACTTTTCTCATGCATAATTGGAAAGCATACAAAATGCAATGCTTGTTCTAATTAGAATTACCATTAAAGGATGCCAGTTTGGATGAATTCTGGGTTTTGCCATAAAATAAGTTGTTGAAATAATTGAACTCTGGACATGCAAATTTATTTGCCTGTTTGTTGAAGATCAGAACAGGAAGTGAGTTCAGGAATACAACCTTAATAGTAGCAGTGATAAGAATTACGTTCATTTTTTTTCTGTCAGTGGCATATTATAATTGTGTTGCCTTTGTTTTGTTTCTTTTTTTTTGAGACTCTGCTTTTATTGTTAAAATCTGCCTTTCATCTCCCTTTGCCAAGTCTCTTTTTGTATGTGTACCTACATCCACCATGCCTTATAAAAACAGAGGATCCAGTCATTCACCTGGCATGTACAAAAAGTGTTCGTGACAGTTTCAGAAATGCAGATGTCAAAAGACCTTGTGATACAGTCCCGTTATTTCATCTTGAAGTTCAAATTTGCTATTTCTGAAATGATTGTACTCAAAGGGAAAATTTGCTTCCCATTGACGGATCCTTTTGAAATATTTGTTCCTGAATTCCTCACTAGAATCAATCTCTTTGACTGAGTGACATTTCCAGTGATCCTGGCAGTTGGGAGAAGCAGGGTGAGGTGTTGGCCAGAGTTCTGGGGCTTCTAATGGGGCCCCAGGGGTCGTTACTCTGTGGTATTGCTTTACTACTCGGTATTCTTTGCTTTTCTTGACCTCTTGTCCTGTTTCTCTTATTTTCTTTTTTCTTCTTACCTTTTCCTTCTTCCAAGATGAAGCTGCTGGTCTGTTCAGTAGCAGCTGTGGGCTTAGCTGCCTATAGCTAAATCTCCAGGGCCCTTTGGGGGTAATTTCATGCTTATCCGTTAGATTCACTCTATCATGTCATGATACACATTACTGTGGATTGTGAAACTCCTGATTCTATCTTTGTGGGAAATGTATCAGTTTCTGGCAAGAGAGGTGGACCCGGACACACCAAAGGAAATTTTTTTCAAAGCCCCTTACTTCCTGATTGTGGTAAACAGTTTTATCTCTGCCTAAACAAAGTGTACCTTAGTTGCTTTCCGAAAGTAGATGGATCGGGCTTTACAGAGCCCCTCTTTGCATAGCATACAGGATTTCTGTTTAGGGTAACATTGAATGCCTTACTATCTAGGGCCCTTTACAGCATTGCAGAGGATTGCTATATGAGGTTGTAGGTTTCCTTCCTAAGAGGCAAGGAGGGTTCTGATCTGTCAAGGGTTACTTACTGAGGGTGATGCTGCCTGAGGTTTCTCTAAGTCTATGATCCTGATCACTGTCAGCTTTCTTCTTGGCTTAGTGTTCTCTCAGAATTATCCAGTGCTCAGAAATGCCAGAGGAAGTACTGAAGGGTGGTTTCCCCCTTGATTATGGGTAGCATTATCTTTCCTTGGCCATCACATTTTTGTTTGGGTTGCGTTTTTGTCTGGTTGGTTGGTTTTGGCCAAAGGGCAAAGTGCAGAAGAGAAAGTACCTAGTTCTGATTTTAAGGACCACAACAATAGAAACCCCAAATGCCAACTGAATGTAACTTCTCAGATGACTGTTATACAGGTGATACACTTTTTGCCAACATGAATTATAGAAGTGATTCCTTATTGTACACGGTGTTTAAAAAAGGCAATTGGAAGGGAGAGAGGATTTTCAAGGCCAAAATAAAAAATGACGATTTATCATAAGGTCCAAGTTGTATTATTAACGTAGTCAGATGATGTAGGTTAAATGATCACAGTCAGTTAAGAGGTAGCTGTAAAAACTAAGCATTAATAACTTAAATAAAAGGACTTTATTTGAGGAAACAACATCATGGAAGAAAGCACGACTGTGATGTAACAAATGGCACCACTGTGACCATCCCAGAAAGATTTCTACTGTGAAGAAACAAACAAACAAAAAAGCACCTCCAGTGCTGGACTCAGAGGAGAGTTTTCAACTGAGAGATTTAGACGTACAGGCCGATTGATGGCAAGGCTCACCAACAGAGGCCTCCAGCGTCCTAAAGCCCTGCCTGTCTTAAGGGAGAGAGGCATTCCAAAGCCTGTGATTCCCTAATATCCTTGCAACCACACGCTGAACAAACGAATTTGCTAAGAACTTAAAAAGGCTGACAAACAAATTACAACCATCTTGATAGAGGGTGATTATTGGCATTACCGACTCAGTTGCTTATTCTTAACGAAATAAGACAGCTTTATTTTCACAACTTGGCTTGTAATATTGGTGAAGGATATTGAATGCTTTTTTAATGAGCAACACTGTGCAGCTAGATAGCCTTTTACATTTGCAGACATCATCGAAGGCAATTGTATTTCATTTTCTTTCTAAGCCTTCTGTGAAGTAGGCCATGATAACCATGCCCATTGTATAGAAAGAATGATTGTAAAGTGTGGCTCCGATATAATGAGACTTGACAATGTGATCTGAATGCTTATCTCCTAACGGCCAGGGTCCCTGTGAGGCTGGCTATAAATGTACTGGCTGGTGCCTAACTCAGGCCACGCGCCTCCTTTGGCTTGTTCCTTCTTGCTTGGAGCCTGGGGCTTGGGCTGGCCCCAATTTCCCTGCCTGGTGAGCTCTTATTCACCCCACAAGAGCCTTCTCCTGGTCTCCCTCCTGCAGTTTGCTCTGCTTCCTTCCCTGCCCCACCCCCACACGTTCCTCCCAGCCTTCCCTGGCCCTGCCTCCCTCTATTCCTATGAAGGTTATAGCATCCATCACGCAGACTACAGCGATCTCGTCACCTAGGCTGCCCAGATTAAACTTGTGAACCTTGCGGCCCCTGCATCTGGGACGTGTGTCCCAGGTACCTGCAACTGTCCCTCCTCCTCAAGACTCAGAGCTGAGATTAAGAGGCCTTCATTAAATGCAGTTCACACCTCCAGAACCGCACTCCCAGGTCCTCAGTGGTGCAAGCCTGCTGTTCCCACCCTGCTGCCCTGACAATGTTATAGTGTCTTGGTTGGGGTTAGGGGGTTCTCTTTTCAAATGGAACAAAAATGTGTATGTGCTCGCGTGCGCACGTGCATGCACACACAATTTCTAAGTCACTGTGGTCTGTAGGACCTTTCATTTTCAGAAGACTAATGGCTTAGGCTACAGGTAAGGCTTTCCCATAGACATCACATGGAGAATAAATACAAAAGAAAAGTTGCTGTCTCAGGTAGAGACTGGGAGAAAACAAAACCACAGCATGCTGGGTACTCTGACCAAAATGCGTTTGTTTGTTTGTTTGTTTTTTGCCTTGGCAGAAAGTCATGAGGATGTGTTCTTGTTTCTGTTTTTATTTTGCTTACATCTTTATTGGAGTATAATTGCTTTACAATGGTGTGTTAGTTTGTGCTTTAGAACAAAGTGAATCAGTTATACATATACATACGTTCCCATATATCTTCCCTCTTGCATCTCCCTCTCTCCCACCCTCCCTATCCCACCCCTCTAGGTGGTCACAAAGCACCGAGCTGACCTCCCTGTGCTAGACAGCTGCTTGCCACTAGCTAGCTATTTTACATTTCGTAGTGCATATATGTCAAGGCTACTCTCTCACTCCGTCCCAGTTTACCCTTCCCCCTCCCCATATCCTCAAGTCCATTCTCTAGTAGGTCTGTGTCTTTATTCCCATCTTACCCCTAGGTTCTTCATGACATTTTTCCCCCCTTAGATTCCATATATATGTGTTAGCATACGGTATTTGTCTTTCTCTTTCTGACTCACTTCACTCTGTATGACAGACTCTAGGTCCATCCACCTCACTACAAATAACTCGATTTCGTTTCTTTTTATGGCTGAGTAATATTCCACTGTATATAGGTTCCATAACTTCTTTATCCATTCATCCGACGATGGACACTTAGGTTGTTTCCATCTCCTGGCTGTTGTAAGTGGAGCTGCAGTGAACATTTTGGTACATGGCTCTTTTTGAATTATGGTTTTCTCAGGGTATATGCCCAGTAGTGGGATTGCTGAGTCATATGGTAGTTCTATTTGTAGTTCTTTAAGGAACCTCCATACTGTTCTCCATAGTGGCTGTAACAATTCACATTCCCACCAGCAGTGCAAGAGTGTTCCCTTTTCTCCACACCCTCTCCAGCATGTATTGTCTCTAGATTTTTTGATGATGGCCATTCTGACCGGTGTGAGATGATATCTCATTGTAGTTTGGATTTGCATTTCTCTAATGATTAATGATGTTGAGCATCCTTTCATGTGTTTGTTGGCGATCTGTATATCTTCTTTGGAGAAATGTCTATTTAGGTCTTCTGCCCATTTTTGGATTGGGTTGTTTGTTTTTTTGTTATTGAGCTGCATGAGCTGCTTATAAATTTTGGAGATTAATCCGTTGTCAGTTGCTTCATTTGCAAATAGTTTCTCCCATTCTGAGGATTGCCTTTCGGTCTTGCTTATGGTTTCCTTTGCTGTTCAAAAGCTTTGAAGTTTCATTAGGTCCCATTTGTTTATTTCTGTTTTTATTTCCATTTCTCTAGCGGGTGGGTCAAAAAGGATCTGGCTGTGATTTATGTCATACAGTGTTCTGCCTATGTTTTCCTCTAAGAGTTTGATCGTTTCTGGACTTACATTTAGGTCTTTAATCCACTTCGAGCTTATTTTTGTGTATGGTGTTAGGGAGTGTTCTAATCTCATTCTTTTACATGTACCTGTCCAGTTTTCCCAGCGCCACTTACTGAAGAGGCTGTCCTTTCTCCACTGTACATTCCCTTCTCCTTTATCAAAGATAAGGTGACCATATGTGCGTGGGTTTATCTCTGGGCTTTCTATCCTGTTCCATTGATCTATACTTCCGTTTTTGTGCCAGTACCACACTGTCTTGATTACTGTAGCTTTGTAGTACAGTCTGAAGTCAGGGAGCCTGATTCCTCCAGCTCCTTTTTTCGTTCTCAAGATTGCTGTGGCTATTCGGGGTCTTTTCTGTTTCCATACAAATTGTGGAATTTTTTGTTCTAGTTCTGTGAAAAATGCCGTTGGTAATTGGATAGGGATTGCACTGAATCTGTGGATTGCTTTGGGTAGTAGAGTCATTCTCACAATGTTGATTCTTCCAATCCAACAACGTGGTATATATCTCTCCATCTATTTGTATCATCTTTAATTTCTTTCATCGGTGTCTTATAATTTTCTGCATACAGGTCTTTTGTCTCCTTAGGTAGGTTTATTTCTAGATATTTTATTCTTTTTGTTGCAGTGGTAAATGGGAGTGTTTTCTTGATTTCACTCTCAGATTTTTCATCATTAGTGTATAGGAGTGCCAGAGATTTCTGTGCATTAATTCTGTATCCTGCCACTTTACCAAATTCATGGATTAGCTCTAGTAGTTTTCTGGTAGCATCTTTAGGATTCTCTATGTATAGTGTCATGTCATCTGCAAACAGTGACAGCTTTACTTCTTCTTTTCCGATTTGGATTCCTTTTATTCATTTTTCCTCTCCGGCTGCTGTGGCTAAAACATCCAAAACTATGTTGAATAAGAGTGGTGAGAGTGGACAACCTTGTCTTGTTCCTGATCTTAGAGGAAATGCTTTCAGTTTTTCACCACTGAGGACGATGTTGGCTGTGGGTTTGTCATATATGGCCTTTATTACGTTGAGGAAAGTTCCCTCTACGCCTACTTTCTGGAGGGTTTTTATCATAAATGGGTGTTGAATTTTGTCAAAAGCTTTCTCTGCATCCGTTGAGATGATCATATGGTTTTTCTCCTTCAATTTCTTAATGTGGTGTATCACGTTGATGGATTTGCGTATATTGAAGAATCCTTGCATTCCTGGAATAAACCCCACTTGATCATGGTGTATGATCCTTTTAATGTGCTGTTGGATTCTGTTTGCTAGTATTTTGTTGAGGATTTTTTGCATCTATGTTCATCAGTGGTATTGGCCTGTAGTTTTCTTTCTTTGTGACAACCTTGTCTGGTTTTGGTATCAGGGTGATGGTGGCCTCGTGGAATGAGTTTGGGAGTGTTCCTCCCTCTGCTATATTTTGGAGGAGTTTGAGAAGGACAGGTGCTAGCTCTTCTCTAAATGTTTGATAGAATTCGCCTGGGAAGCCATCTGGTCCTGGGCTTTTGTTTGTTGGAAGATTTTTAATCACAGTTTCAATTCCAGTGCTTGTGATTGGTCTGTTCATAGTTTCTATTTCTTCCTGATTCAGTGTCGGCAGGTTGTGCATTTCTAAGAACTTGTCCATTTCTTCCAGGGTGTCCATTTTATTGGCATAGAGTTGCTTGTAGTAATCTCTCACGATCCTTTGTGTTTCCGCGGTGTCAGCTGTTACTTCTCCTTTTCCATCTCTAATTCTGTTGATTTGCGTCTTCTCCGTTTTTTTTCCTGATGAGTCTGGCTAATGGTTTATCAATTTTGTTTATCTTCTCAGAGAACCATCTTTTCGTTTTATTGACCTTTGCTATTGTTTCCTTCATTTCTTTTTCATTTATATCTGATCTGATCTTTATGCTTTCCTTCTTTCTGCTAACTCTGGGGTTTTTTTGTTCTTCTTTCTCTAATTGCTTTAGGTGCAAGGTTAGGTTGTTTACTCGAGATGTTTCCTGTTAATTAAGGTAGGATTGTATTGCTATAAACTTCCCTCTTAGAACTGCTTTTGCTGCATCCCATAGGTTCTGGGTGGTCGTGTCTCCATTGTCATTTGCTTCTAGGTATTTTTGTATTTCCTCTTTGATTTCTTCAGTGATCACTTTGTTATTAAGGAGTGTCTTGTTTAGCCTCCATGTGTTTGTATTTTTTTTACAGATCTTTTCCTGTAATTGATACCCAGTCTCATAGCATTGTGGTCGGAAAAGATACCTGATACAATTTCAGTTTCCTTAAATTTACCACGGCTTGATTTGTGACCCAAGATATGATCTATCCTGGAGAATGTCCCATGAGCACTTGAGAAAAATGTGTACTCTGTTGTTTTTGGGTGGAATGTCCTATAAATATCAATTAAGTCCATCTTGTTTAATGTATCATTTAAAGCTTGTGTTTCCTTATTTATTTTCATTTTCGATGATCTGTCCATCGGTGAAAGTGGGGTGTTAAAGTCCCCTAGTATGAATGTGTTACTGTCGATTTCCCCTTTTATGGCTGTTAGTATTTGCCTTATGTATTGAGGTGCTCCTATGTTGGGTGCATAAATATTTACAATTGTCATGTCTTCTTCTTGCATCGATCCCTTGATCGTTATGTAGTGTCCTCCTTTGTCTCTTCTACTAGTCTTTATTTTAAAGTCTATTTTGTCTGATATGAGAATTGCTACTCCAGCTTTCTTTTGGTTTCCATTTGCATGGAATATCTTTTTCCGTCCCCTCACTTTCAGTCTGTATGTGTCTCTAGGTCTGAAGTGGGTCTCTTGTAGACAGCATATATATGGGCCTTGTTTTTGTATCCATTCAGCCAGTCTGTGTCTTTTGGTGGGAGCATTTAATCCATTTACATTTTAGGTAATTATCGATATGTATGTTCCTATTCTCATGCTCTTAATTGTTTTGGGTTCGTTATTGTAGGTCTTTTCCTTCTCTTGTGTTTCTTGCCTAGAGAAGTTCCTTTAGCAGTTGTTGTAGAGCTGGTTTGGTGGTGCTGAACTCTGTCAGCTTTTGCTTGTCTGTAAAGGTTTTAATTTCTCCATCAAATCTGAATGTGATCCTTGCTGGGTAGAGTAATCTTGGTTGTAGTATTTTCTCCTTCATCACTTTAAATATGTCCTGCCAGTCCCTTCTGGCTTGCAGGGGTTCTGCTGAAAGATCAGCCGTTAACCTTATGGGGATTCCCTTGTGTGTTATTTGTTGGTTTTCCCTTGCTGCTTTTAATATGTTTTCTTTGTATTTAGTTTTTGACAGTTTGATTAATATGGGTCTTGGCGTGTTTCTCCTTGGATTTGTCCTGTATGGGACTCTCTGTGCTTCCTGGACTTGAGTAACTATTTCCTTTCCGATATTGGGGAAGTTTTCAACCATAATCTCTTCAAACATTTTCTCAGTCCCTTTCTTTTTCTCTTCTTCTTCTGGAACCCCTATAAGTCGAATGTTGGTGCGTTTAATGTTGTCCCAGAGGTCTCTGAGACTGTCCTCAGTTCTTTTCATTCTGTTTTCTTTATTGTGCTCTGCAGTAGTTATTTCCACTTTTTTTTCTTACAGGTCACTCATCCGTTCTTCTGCTTCAGTTATTCTGCTGTTGATCCCATCCAGAGTATTTTTAATTTCATTTATTGTGTTGTTCATCGTTGCTTGTTTCATCTTTAGTTCCTCTAGGTCCTTGTTAGATCTTTCTTGCATTTTCTCTATTCTGTTTCCAAGATTTTGTATCATCTTTACTATCATTACTCTGAATTCTTTTTCAGGTAGACTGCCTATTTCCTCTTCATTTGTTAGGTCTGGTGGCTTTTTATCTTGCTCCTTCATCTGCTGTGTGTTTTTCTGTCTTCTCATTTTGCTTATCTTCGTGTGTTTGGGGTCTCGTTTTTGCAGGCTGCAGGTTCGTAGTTCCCGTTGTTTTTGGTGTCCGTCCCCAGTGGCTAAAGTTGCTTCAGTGGGTTGTGTAGGCTTCCTGGTGGAGGGGACTAGTGCCTGTGTTCTGGTGGATGAGGCTGGATCTCGTCTTTCTGGTGGGGAGGTCCACGTCTGGTGGTGTGTTTTGGGGTGTCTGTGGACTTGTTATGATTTTAGGCAGCCTGACTGCTAATGGATGGGGTTGTGTTCCCGTCTTGCTAGTTGTTTGGCATAGGGTGTCCAGCACTGTAGCTTGCTGGTCGTTGAGTGAAGCTGGGTGTTGGTGTTGAGATGGAGATCTCTGGGAGATTTTCGCCGTTTGATATTACGTGGAGCTGGGAGGTCTCTTGTGGACCAGTGTCCTGAAGTTGGCTCTCCCACCTCAGAGGCACAGCACTGAGTCCTGACTGCAGCATCAAGAGCCTTTCATCCACACGGCTCAGAATAAAAGGGAGAAAACGTAGAAAGAGAGTAAGAAAGAGGATAAAGTAAAATAAAATAAAGTATTATAAAACAAAATAATTAAAATAAAAAATAATTATTAAGAATTTAATTATTTTAATTATTAAATGTTATTAATTTTATAATTATTATAAAATTAAAATTATATAATTAATTATTGTAAAATTAAAATTAGAATTATTAAAAAATTTCTTAAAATTTTTTTAAGAAAAAATAAAAATGGACGGATAGAACCCTAGGACAGATGGTGGAAGCAAAGCTATACAGACAAAATCTCACACAGAAGCATACACATACACACTCACAAAAAGACGAAAAGGGCACAAAATCATAAATCTCGGTCTCAAAGCCCACCTCCTCAATGTGGGATGATTCGTTTTCTATTCAGGTATTCCACAGATGCAGGTACGTCAGGTTGATTGTGGAGCTTTAATCCGCTGCTCCTGAGGCTGCTGGGAGAGATTCCCCTTTCTCTTCTTTGTTCTCACAGCTCCCGGGGCTCAGCTTTGGCTTTGGCCCCGCCTCTGCATGTAGGTCGCCGGAGGGCGTCCGTTCTTCGCTCAGACAGGGCGGGGTTAAAGGAGCCGCTGACTCGGGGGCTCTGGCGCACTCAGGCCGGGGGGGAGGGAGGGGCACGGAGTGCGGGGCGGGCCTGCGGCGGCAGAGGCCGGCGTGACGTTGCACCGGCCCGAGGCGCGCCGTGCGCTCTCCCGGGGAAGGTGTCCCTGGATCCCGGGTCCCTGGCGGTGGCGGGCTGCACAGGCTCCCCGGAAGGCGGGTGTGGACAGTGACCTGTGCCCGCACACAGGCTTCTTGGTGGCGGCAGCAGCAGCCTTGGCGTCTCATGCCCGTCTCGGGGGTCCGCGCTGTTAGCCGCGGCTCGCGCCCGTCTCTGGGGCTCCTTTAAGCAGCGCTCTGAATCCCCTCTCCTCGCGCACCAGGAAACAAAGAGGGAAGAAAAAGTCTCTTGCCTCTTCCGCAGGTCCAGACGTTTCCCCGGACTCCCTCCCGGCCAGCCGTGGCGCACTCGCCCCCTGCAGGCTGTGTTCACGCCGCCAACCCCAGTCCTCTCCCTGCGCTCCGACCGAAACCCGAGCCTCGGCTCACAGCCCCGCCCGCCCTGGTGGGTGAGCACACAGGCCTCTCGGGCTGGTGAGTGCTGGCTGCCGTCCCTATCTCTTGTCTCTGTTTATTCCTTTTTCTTTTGCCCTACCCAGGTACGTGGGGGGTTTCTCGCCTTTTGGGAGCTCTGAGGTCTTCTGCCAGCATTCAGTAGGTGTTCCCTAGGAGTTGTTCCACGTGTAGATGTATCTCTGGTGTCTCTGTGGGGAGGAAGGTGATCTCCGCGTCTTACTCTTCTGCCATCTTCCCCCTGAGAAGGTTGCGCAGGGTCCTACTCCGTTTCAGTCCCCCTTTTCTTTGATATTTCTCAATTCCTTAGAAGCATCTTTCTCCTCTTTGGGTTTGGTCACCTTTCCACTCATAGATCCCAGCTTGCTTGACAAGATTCGGCCAGGAGACGGAAGTCCTCGCCGAGTGGGCCGGATTTGGGAGAGTGCTTAGGGCCGCAAGTCGCGACCGGGAGCTCCCCTCGGTGTGGCTCCGGGCAGAAGCCACTTTCCCCCAGCGCTGCCGCCGCCGCCGCTGCCTGCTCTCTCCGTCTGTGTTTTTGTTTCTTTTTGTTTGTCATACAACCGATCCTTTCCGTGGAGTGTAGTTCCTCCCAGACACCATGGACTTAGGAATCAGATCTTGCCACCATTTGAGTTCTTTTTTATTCCAATGTTTCTTCTTGAATTCCCCTGTAGGGCCCTTTGAAGGAGGTGGTGTGCCCTCCCTTTTACAGATGAGAAAGCTAAAATTCGGAGAGTCTGAGGAAGCTGGGCGTGCGTGCAGCCAGAGTGTACCTTGCTGGGCACGTGTACGTGACTGGGCACGCAGGCTGCCTCTGCACTGAGACTGCTGCCTTTCGTCTCTCCCAACAAAGTGCAGCAGGGACCCTGCTGGAGGGAAACTTGATGGATGAAAAATCATATGCCAAGAGAGATAAATTAGGCTTTTTTATCATAAAAAGGCATGCCATAGAAACCTTGACAACGCGGACTTTCTTTGTGGAAAGCGAGATGCACCGTCCTTACGCGGGGGCTGTTTTGAATACGTGGGGAGAAAAAGGCACCGATGGTGGCTGGTTTTCACGAATGGCCAGAGCACAAACCTGTATCTGAAGAGACTAAGGTGACAGGGTGGCCGGCAGTGCTGACAGTGATGTATTCTTGTTCCCTATCGATAAAACTTTAAACAGTTTTAAATGCCTGGTACTTTATGTCCAAGTGTGTCCCTGGGTAGCTCAGTCAGAAGCATAGAGCCATTTCTTAGTACACAGGCGACAGAGACTTTGGTCCTGCCCTTCCACCCTGGACGTGGCTCCCATTCCCCTCTGGGGCTCTTGTTTCAGTGGGAATCCAGAACCAACGCTCTGACCGTTTGGGGAGCGAGCCAGGCTTGTTGGAGTCTTGAGGAAAACGACACTCCTCCAACTCAGGACTCGAAATTGATTGAACAGCTTCCCCACCCAGGCCCCTTGTCATTGCCCTGTTATGCAATTTTGGGCCGATTCCCAGGAAAGATCCCCAGACTTTCAGCTCTCCAAATGGGAAGTTCATTTCAAAGGAGTACATTTTGCATTCCAGTAAAAACGGTTCTACAACATTGTTATTTCTGCTGCTGAGGGCAACGCGTTCCCTGTGAATGTGTGCCTTCTCTTTGAGTCCAGTTATCAGTGAAATCCATCTGGGCCGGTTCAAAGCCTTTCCAGATTATTCAGCCAGCCAGCCATCCGACATACACTTGGGCAGTGCCTACTACGTGCGAGTACTGGGTTAGACATGAGCGGTGTGTGTTGGGGGAAAGCCTGGAGAGAACAGAAACATCACAGTTGTCCGTGGCAAGATATGCGCACAAATAACTGTAATTCAAGATAGAAACTGCTATGAAGGCCTCAGAAGCGGCAAATGATATTTGATCTGAACTTTGAAATATCAGTGGCGTTTGTAATTGTGGAGTTGGAGGGAAGTATGTGGTTTCAAGGGCAGGAGACAAGGATGAACGGGTGGAATCTCATGCAAATTTCAACTGCATCATAAGTGATATGGCAAGGTCATCCATGATCCAATGAGAAGGAGAAGGGATGACCACAGCTCCTGTAGTCTGGAAAGGCCTCATGGAAGCCTTGGAAAGAACATTTGAGGAGCCTGAATGGGGCGGATCTCTCACTCCTTCATGAGGATCGATCATAAAACATATTTTAACACAGAGACTCCTTTGACCTGCTTGCCATGACTTTTTGGGTACGTACTGCAATTATTTGCGGTTCATACCGTATAAATGCATTTCACTGCAAGTGTATTTGTGCAGAAAAGACATAACATTGAAGTACTGAAACCAGAATCTTTAGAAGGGCCTGCCTGCAAGGTTGGCCCTTGGCTGGCCTCTGGGAACTTGGCTTTGAAGACATTCCCTAACTGAAAAAGTTGGCTCCTTGGGCCTAGACTGTTCCTACAAACAATGTGATTTATGCTGAACACCTGCTTTCTTTCTGGGAGTCTGGAATTTAGCCAGAGAGGGCCCACGTGGCCAGCCCCCAAACCATGAATGCCAAGTCTCCAACTGGCTGCAGGGGCATCATGGGCATGTGACCACATTTTCACAGTTGGGGCAGAACTTGCTCTGTATGGCCCTTCGCAGAAGGGACAGCATATAGGGAGGCCTGCACATGGATTTCTCCAGAGGTCACCCGTGTCTTCTTACTATACTGTCAGAAACCTTAGCCGTGAGGTACAACTATATGCCGAGGTCTCCGACAATGTGTGTGATTTTATGGACACCGCAGAACAGGATTACAGTGCGCCCGGGACTGATTGGCTTCTCTGTGTCATCTAAGAAAATATCAGTTCTCAAATACAATGTATCAGGTTATAGAAGGACCTGATGATTTGCCACAAACAAGACCAAGACCTGCATTTCTTCCTTATAACCACTTCCTCCGCTTTTCCATCTGTAATTGCAAGAAGATGACTCCTGATTTCCATATTGTACTGCCTTCTAATGAACGTCCCTCCAATCCATTGAATTCCCGGAATAGAAGCCACCTTTGAGCCCCATTACCGTCTTCTCTGTGTTATGACTGGCAGTGACCCAAGTAAGGACAGTAGTAAATATTTTTTCTCCTCTCACACCAGGTGATCCCCAGTCAATCTTACTGCTAACTCATTTGCTCTCTAGCTCTAACAGATGTTGCATTTGGGGATGGAAATCAATGTTACAAAATATTAACAAGGGGAGAACTTAGGAAACTGAACCCAAACGACTCCCTGCTTATTTAATGCAGCAGAGGATCTTGGCCTGTTGTTGTGCTGGGTTTTGCCAACAGATTTCAAGGGATGTAATTTTAAGTAGGCAGTTAGTTCTCTGAGGTGCGTACATGCATGCCAGATATCTGGGAGTCGTGAAGGTAGGAAGACGACCCCAATTGAAATGAAAGGACAGATCGAAAGTTTACTTGCAGAAGACACCTGCAGAATTCATGCAAGACTGGATGTAGGCAGGGGACTGCTGGCCCTACAAATGTGTTTTTTGACCCATAATAGGTTACAGCCTGATTTAATGGGTCACATTTCACTGCTTTTATGGGCATCCTTACATCTTCTTTTCAGGGTAATTATCTCAACACACATCTGATGTGGCAGTGTAATTGACTCGCTTTGGTACAGTTATAGGTTAATGAAGCAGACTAACTTTTTTAGACTATATCACTCATGTTTTGTTTTTGAGATGAAATAGAAATGTATTTAGAAGGCGATGCTTGATACATTAAAAATTCTCAAATGGCTGACAACTTTGATTTCTCATCCTTTATGCATCACAGTGTGTAGCCATGAAGAAAGGATTATAGAGGCATCTGAAAGCAGCTTGGATGTTTGAAATGTAGAATCCAAGAGGAAAGAATGGCAAACTGTTGTGTTTGATGAGTTTAACGTTGGCTGTTTAAAATACCATGTGATTATTATAGAGGAGTGGTTTTCATTTTCAAGGTGTTTTGTTTTTTTTCACCTGGGCACCCAGTGAATTTCAGGTATAATATTTGGTTACTTTAAAATTTTCATCAGACCCCGTTCCAAAAGTCTGTTTGGGATGTAATCTTTTTATCCTCTAATGACAGCTGTGTGATGATTTCATTTTTAGGAATTTCTAAATAGTTGAAGACAATGAAGAAATAGGAGATATTTAAGCTTAGAATTGGGATTGAGAAAACAGATGCCTTATACATTTTAGTTTACATTCGTTTGTCACAGAGTTAAAAGTACCATGGATTCCAAACCAACATAAGAAGACAAAGCATAATAACTAATCATCCATCCATTGATCAAGGAGCAGTTGGTTATGTGTGGCATAATTATTTTTGTTTAAAAGAAATATGTATGTTTAAAAAAGAGGAGCACTGGAAGACCATATGCCAAGATGTTAACTCTAGTCATTTCTAAGTGGAGGGCTAGAGTCTCCTTTTTCATTACCTGCATTTCCTAAATTTTATATAAATACCATGCCCTTTTTTGTCATGAGATAAAATAAGATTATGTATCTTTTAAAGAAAAGAAGTAATGAGTGTGGGAAACTATGAAAGTAACAGTTACTGTACATTGGTTGTGGTTCCTTTTTTTTTTTCAAATCTTTATGAGGAGAAAGTGACCCTCCGATGAAGGCCATTTCCAGCTCTTATTAAGCAGCCTCTTATAACCAAATTGAGGACCAGCGCAATTTCACAAGCATTTATGAAGAGGGTAGCGTCCTGAGTAGTAAATGAGATTCATCCTGGAAATATGCAAAATTGGGGAGAGAATTAATCAGAATGACAAATGCAAATGATGAGTATGCTATAGAGGTGTAAAGCTGCTGTTGAAAAAAGAGCGTTGTCAAAGGGACAGTGAAATTAGCTCACATTTCAGGCGCAGGGAGATTTTCTGGTGGAAAACAGGACAGAAGGTAGTTTTTCTCTTTTTGCGGGGTGGAAACCATCTAGGGAAGGATGTTGGGTCTCCAGAGTTCCTCCATATTAGAAATATATAGAAAACAGGAACGAGGAGGCCCCCAAATTCATGGGAAACTAGGCTTCTCTCAGGAAATCAGAGTTAGAAGCCATTCATCTTGCAAAAGGTTAGAATGCGGGAGATGAGTGACCACTGTGCTTCAATGAGTTATTTCGCATACACAGTCTTGAGCTTTTGGGAGAAAACTTCCATTTCAGAGAGATTGCTCTTCAAATGAAGATGTTGGACTCATCTTGAGTTGTTGCAGATACAACTAGCAGCATATACTGGTCAGAAATGGTGAGTCAGGATGACTGCCTATATCCTATCATTTTTTAACTCACTTACTGTTAGTGGTTTATGTCCCAACTTTCTCCAAAAATGAATCAAGGCGGTCAAAAAACTTAAGATGAATATTGGCAAAGACAATTCGGATAATGATTAAAAAGTTATAAAAATTATTTAGAAGGAGGAAGAGACACACCAGGAACCTCACATATAATCACCAGCCAGGACTGAGCACTTAATTTGAGCTCTGATTATTGTCTTTTCCACCTGAGGTAGATGTTATAGCCTCCTTGTATGAGCACAGGCTGCCATGGAAGAAAATAAAAGAGTCTGGAGCAGTTTGTGTCTATTGCCCTGTTGACCCATACAGTTTTCCTGCACTTAATGGCAAACACTTTGATGGTCTTCTCTCTTCCTCCAATTCTCCCTCTTCCTTCCCACTCTGCTGACCTCATATCCTCCCTTATTCATTAACCTTTGTTGTGTTTCCCGTCAGATTTATATCTATACAAATACAGGTATACTATGTAGTTGGCAACTGCTATCGGAATACTCATGGCCACTGCTTGAAAAAGAACAAGCAGACAGTCAAAGAGCAACCTGTACAGGTCTGGCATTCCTCTCTCCTCCATCATGTTTATGGGAACATACTGCTTTTGCTTAGGGGGAAATTTCATTTCTTTGGCCTCAGACCAGTGGGTTGAGAGTGCAGTTTATAACTAACTGGACAGGCTGCTCTCTGCAGAGCAATTGCCCAGTGCTGTCTGTTCCTCGTTCTTAAGCCAAATGGCAGAAAAAATAAAAATCAGTAACTGTTCCATCATATAACGAACTTTGGGGGCCTTTTGAGCTATCAGAAAGAGTGAGTTGGACTTTATTGGACTGGAACCTGCAGAGGGTAGTTCAGCTCTTTTGCTTGATTCACTGTAATTATGCACAATCAACACATCCTTATTTTGAATGATTATTCATGCAAATGCATCTGCCTTTAGTGAAAAGCTCTACAGCTAGTGGAGCCTTCTTTGTTCATTTAGATACAGTTGATGTCAAGGAGGGCATTTGTTACAAAAGTTGATATGGTGGCCAGGAAAGAGCTGTCCATTTCTTTTGGTTCACAAGTTCCTGCAAGTTATACCTTTAACTTCTATATGAGGTGCTTCTCTATTGTGGTATCTGAAAATAGCTTTTAAAATTAGAACTACTGCAACTGACGGGCTGGAATAATAGTGACCCCTGTGCTAGCATGCATGTTGCTTTCCTCAATAGCACATGGTAAGTGCTATGTAAGTACTAGCCTTTGTTATTTTTACTTATTTGGAAGCTTGTCACATTGAACCTGTGAGGTTAGCCCCATTTTCTAGCTGAGCAAAGTGAGGTCCAACGTTGTATTCGTTTCCGATGGCTGCTGTAACAAGTTACGCCAAACTGAGTGGCTTAAAACAACAGGAATTTATTCTCGGATAGTTCTAGAGGCTAGGAGCACAACCGGAAGGTGTCTGCAGGACCTTCTGGAGGCTCTAGGGGAGAATCCATCCCTGGCCTCTTGCAGCTTCTGGTGGCTGCCGGCAGCCCTTGGCTTATAGCCCCATCACTCCAATCTCTTCATAACAACTTCTCCTCTGTGTTTGTGTGTCTTCTACTCTTCTGTCTGTGTCTGCCCCCAAAATCCTTCCACCTCTCTCTTGTAAGATTACTTGTGATTGTGTTTAGGGCCCACCCAGATAATCTAGGATAAGCTCCTCCTGTCAGGGTCTTTAACCTAATCACATCTTTTGCCATAGAAGGTAATGTTCACAGATACCAGGGACTGGACAGGGCCATACCTTTTGGAGACCATTTTTGAGTCAACCATGAAGCAGATCCAACTGATAAATGGCAGAACTGAGCCCAGCTAGAATCTAGTATCTTAATACCAAAGCCTGTGTTTTTCCTAATACTGTCTGAGACAACACCTTATCTCTGCCCTACAATAAAATTGGAGATCAATCAATGTTACCAACTTTTGGGAGTTAGGACACTGAGTCTGCCTGAGGAGAAGTGTTTTGGAAATCTTGTTTTAAAATCATAGTAACAAACATAAAAACAATTCAGAGCCACAGTTAATACAGCAGAACATTATTTTCCCATTCCGCTATAAGGAAGTAAGGGTTTTGCTTGATATATTTCATACTAAAGACTTTTGGATATTATTGGGACTAAACTAGGCTAAAAAGAATATTTTATTTCGTTATGCATTTTAGTGAGCTTATCAGTAATATGTTTAGCACAAAATTTATTAGTGACATGCCCTTTAATTTAGCCTGTCTAATTGGTGCTAATTTAGCTAGATTGCATTAAATTACACCATTTAATGTAACTATACGTGGGTCAAGAAATCTATTCCAACCAGTTAGGTAATTCTTCATGCAGCTGAACAGTTAAAAAAAAAAATGGCATTGACGTGGCTGAAAAATGCAATATTCCCAAATAACAATTTTCCTGGAGTCTTGTTGGAAAGAGCTTAGCACACAGAGCTTATCTTCCATCTCCACTCATTTTCCCAGTCTGTAAAAATTAGCCAAAGCACAAATGAGGAAAAGTGGATTGACACTTTTTTTTTTTTTTTTTTTTTTTTTTTTGCGGTACGTGGGCCTGTCACTGTTGTGGCCTCTCCCGTTGCAGAGCACAGGCTCCGGACGCACAGGCTCAGCGGCCATGGCTCATGGGCCCAGCCGCTCCGCGGCACGTGGGATCCTCCCGGACCGGGGCACGAACCCGCGTCCCCGGCATCGGCAGGCGGACTCTCAACCACTGCGCCACCAGGGAAGTCCGGATTGACACTTTTGAGCATACCAGAATCTTTACGCCTTCATTTCTGATTCGCCATGCTAAGGAGCAAAGAACATTGGGGGGAGGGAAAAAAAGTTCTTCCCATCTTTGATCTGAATGTCTTTCTATTTGAATCTTATTGGCTAGATGACGGAAGTATGAAGTTACTGACATTTTCCCCTCAGTGGTATTAAAAACAACACTTGGCATTCAGAAAACATACACACAAAACCAAAACATGACCCCCATCCTCTTGGTGGTTAAACAGAGGATGAAAAGCACTCCCGTGCCTCCCATTTCCTCTGACCTCTGCCACTTATAGCACGCACCACACATCTCCCATAGATGACTAAAGCTCATTCTGGAACGTAATAACCATCTCCAGATGTGACTTTTTAACTAACTGTCTCTAGAAGGAAGAATTGCCTTGGTTTGCGGAGCATCTCCGATAATTCAAATTAGACCCATAGATGGCTTTTCCTCCGGTTTCTTTGAAGATAGCAAAACACTGGGCAGAGTTGATGAACTATATACAGATCTGACAGGGATTTGTAGCTTCTCCTGAAGGGATCTGTGAGGTCACAGGAGAATCAAGCACCGGGCCACTTGTGAACAGAGAGGACACCACGAAGTGCTGGCAGTGGCTGCAGCCACCCCGGTCTCTGCATGGGTTTCCAGCACAGTCTAGCTTCTGCCTCTCTTCCTGAGCGGTCCACAGTAATGGGCCCAATTGGTTTTGCTGTGGTGCACGTCTGAAACCCGCGCCTTTAGTGAATGTCCTTTTCAGTGGCCAGAGGGACCCTCAGCCTGGGGGTGACCAGAGAGCAGAATAGACAGAGGAAATTTTACCTGATGCCGGAGAGCTAGGAAGGTGTGCCAGCCCTGACTGTCAGCATCCGACAGCCCCGTCACTCCTGGCTTCGCCCTGCTCACCTGGGCACTTCCACGGCATTTCCGGGCCTTTTGCCTGGCAGGAGGCAGCTGGGGTGATGCTTTTGTTCGGCCTCTAGTGCTGGGCTCTTGGATCCCCCAAGCTAAGACTCAAGAGAGAGAGGGCTCCGTTAGGAAAAGCCCCCGGGAGCAAGTGAATTGGTAGCAGCATTTTAAAGGAAAGTAAAAACCAAGTTGGGAAAGGCATCCCCCGCTCAGAAAGGCAGGGGTTGGGGGAGAGTGTGCAGGCTGGCAGGGCCGCCTGTGTTTGCTGAACCCCCCCCCAGCCGAATACCTTGAGGAGGTGCCCCCTTCCCAGGTACCTCAGAGTGCTAAGGATTAGATAGCTCTCGCGGAGTACCGTTCCTTCTAATAATAAAATTAATCTGACCATTTGGAAGATTTAGTAGTGGGACTCATCCAAGCCTCTAAATATGCATATTCCACTTTGGAACCGTACATAATTGCTCAATTGCACCTGCAAATCATGTTGTTCGCTCACTAATTATTCAAATAGTGGGGGCAATTCCACAGTTGTGTGTGTAATTGTGTTAATTGTTAATGCAGTTAGGTACAGGTGCACCGTGACTAATTACACATACAGAAGCGCTCCGAGCAGCCCACTGTCTCCAGGCCTGGGCCGCCTTGCTCCGAGACAGACAGAAGTGGGTGACACACACAAAGCCACAGGCCATCAGCGGAGGTCAATCTGGCGCGGCTTTCGCTGGGGAGCCGCAACATATACATTTGAGAAACAATCAGGTCTTTGACTGAATTCAGCTGTTTATGCTCTGGCTTCTCTTGGGCCCGGCGCTGCAGCAGACCAGAAGCGCACACACACACACAGTCAGACACAAACTAGTTTGTGGTGCCGGCCCTACTCATCTTTTCACTGATGGTTCCCCTGCCTGGTGAGATTAGCTTTTAGTCAGGGGTTTATAGTCACCCATATGGTTTCAGGAATCTTATTTATCTGAAGTCAATACCCGAATATTTCTGCCACTGCTGTAGGGTAAGACGCGGCCTGAGGGGTGAAATGTAGGTGATTTCTGGGACACTCTGCTGGTTTATGTCAGTAGGACTAAAGTAGGGACTCCTGTCGCATCCGTGCTCCACCTTTTCGCTCCTGTCTTCACCTGGTTCAGCCTCATTTCACTTGTGTCCTGGGTGCAAGGCTCTGGTAAGAGCCTCCCTGGCCACAAGACAGGACTGATAAATGCTGAAGTCGTCTGTGTCTGTGGTCAGGACTCAAGCGCATGTCTCACGCTGTGGAAGTTATACAATACATACGCCCTTGATTTTTCAAAACTGACCTAATTTCAGATATTCTGCCCAGTAGTCCCCATAAACCAGAAGTTTTTAACTTTTGATGAATTACAGTATATTTTGAAAGTGATCAGACAGACCCTCTTGCCAGAAAATGCACACACACACGCACATATATAATTTTGCATACGATTTCAGACCCCCTTAAGCCCATTCATGGATCCCAGGTTACAAACCCATTCCACAAACACTCCAAGTTTTAGCACCTAGCAAAGTGCCCAGTTTATAGAAGAGCTTTGATTGAATGAAATATATGAAGGAACTCCAATTTTAGGTATATGATAAGTGAATGAAGTGGGTAAGAATTACAAGGCAAATATACTCAACTCCCTCCTTCCTACCTCACCTCTCTCTCTCTCTCTCTCTCTCTCTCTCTCTCTCTCTCTCTCTCTCTCT
>NW_006774591.1:1333203-1334108 GCF_000442215.2 Lipotes vexillifer
CACACACACACACACACACACACACACACACACACACACACACACACACAACAAAGAACTTTGAGATGATAATTTCTACTTTTTTGTTTGGAAAGATATGGTCAGCATAGCTATAGGTTTCTGTTATTGTCGCAACCATCTGTTAGTTTCATAACACAGTTGGTAAATTTAAAAACGAGTATTCACAGCCAAGTACGCATTTGATGATCTGTAGTTTGTGTGCTTGGAAAGGGGGGTGGGGAGAGGATGAGTTGTGTGGGGAGGTGTTGCAGGGGAGACGTTCATGGACTTGTGTAACCAGAGACCCACTTGTACACAGAACGTGGACTCCCGGGCTGCACGTGCCACGTGCCCGCTGTACCTCAGGCCCGTCTAGTAATCGGCATCTATTTGTTGTTTGGACTTTGTGGTCTGTAAGCCTAGCTCTAAGGAACTGGCTCTCTTAGGAGAATCTTTACATACCCTCCCTGCTATAACGAAGGCAGGTCAGCTGTAAAAAATTGACTGACACTGCTTTGTGAGCCCAATGCCAAAAGGAACATGGACCGCACAAGACAAATCAGTCTGTGAGCAGTACGGCAGAAACTTTTTAGGGGACATAGAGGTTAGGGGCAAGGGAATCACCTGAGTGTGGGCTTGATCTGGAAGGAGACAGGTGCCCAGTGGCACGTAGGGATAATGCTAGAACTCACGTCACAGGTTGCTGTGAGGATGAAATGAGATAATCCTTGTGGGGCATTTAGCACGGTGCCTAGCACATATTAAGGACTTAGTAAATGTGGCTACAATTTGTATCATTATTATCATTATTGTTATTGCTGTTATTATTTCTATTGTCGTTTTAATCTGTAAATATGGGAAATTAACCCACCTCCCCCATCCATGAACTCCATCCCCCCAGCACC
>NW_006774591.1:1334118-1379185 GCF_000442215.2 Lipotes vexillifer
GCCATTAAACACTGTTCATACCTTCCTTTTGTCATTTTCTGTGGACTGCCTTGTAGCTCAGGCATTCACATACATGGTCTCATCCCACCAACTAAGCTATATGACTGAATTAATTTGCTCAGGCTGCTGTAACAGTCCCACAGACTGGGTGGCTTAAACAACAGAAATGTTCGTCTCCCAGTTCTGGAGGCTGGAAGTCTGAGATCAAGGTGTGGGCAGGGTTGCTTCTTTCTGGGGGCCATGAGGGCGGGACGTGTTCCTTGGCATGTGGATGGCTGTCTTCTCCCTGAGTCTTACATGGTCCTCCCTCTGTGGGTGTCGTTTCCAAATTTTCCTTTTATAAGCATATGCCACTCCTATTGGATCAGAGCCCGCTGTACTTGACCCAGTTGTAACTTGATTATATCTGAAAAGGCCCTATCACCAAATAAGGACACATTCTGAGGTCCTGGGGGTTAAAACTCCAACATGAATTTGGGGGTGGTCAATTCAACCCATAACAATGACCATTAATGATATGGCCTGTGTTTTATATGTCTTTGAAGGTCCCACAGCATTGTCTAGTGCCACGCTTGGACAGTAGGAGAAGCAATGGGCCTGATGTAGTGGAGACCAACAAGCCTGGGT
This sequence comes from Lipotes vexillifer, assembly GCF_000442215.2. Classification (NCBI taxonomy): domain Eukaryota; kingdom Metazoa; phylum Chordata; class Mammalia; order Artiodactyla; family Lipotidae; genus Lipotes; species Lipotes vexillifer. The sequence goes on from NW_006774591.1 coordinate 1,334,746, forward strand.
TCTAATCTCATGTCTTTCTATTCATGGGCCAGTTAGCCGGTCCGAGTCTAATTCGCTCTCTAAATTCCTATATCATAGGCATTATGAGCGTCACAGCACACACACACACACACACACACACACACACGCACGCACGCACGCACACACGCACACATATATACCAAGTACCTCCACATAATAGATGCTCAATAATAGATGCTCAGTAAAGGGTAGTTATTACTCACAAAAGTTTACTGAATAAATGAATGGAAAAAATGTACGGATGACTAAAACCTAGGTGCCTAGTCACAACTATGGGCCAGAATTAGGTTTTTAACTTCTTGGTTAAGGTGGTCTCTTTTTCATCATATTTCTTGGTTTTGTGCCCAGTACTTGTGTAACGGCAAGGAACTTGGGCAGTGGTTTAGAATGGTGTGAAAAGTTAGTCAGCTTTCTGAACTGATTTTTTGAACAACAGTCAACACTGTGGCCTCCTTGAGATGTGATATTTAATTTGTAGACAGGCAAAGCCAGTTTCATTATCACTGCAAACTGAAATATGTCTACGACATTTCGTAAATTTGTGTCATTTGGTAACAAAAAAATCTTCCAATAACAATAATGTAGCATAGATTGGCCACAACATCCAGTAGTTATGAAGCAGAAAACGGGCACTTGTTTTGAGACTAGGAAAATTGAAAGTTCACACTTGACATTGTTCTTCATTTATAGCAATTCATTAGCATTGTCTCAACATTGCAACAGTGGCTTAATGTGTATTATTTGCTGTTTGGTTGAAATAGATCAGAAAATCACTAACACCAAAAAGCCAACCGGCATAATCACTGATTTTAACACTTTGTCAATTGCTGTAAATCACAGAGATATAGCTACGCGTAGTTGTCATGTTGAAGGTGATTAAAAGCTGCCGAGTCTCTAATCACTACAATGAAAAGGGTTGTCATCAATAAAGAGACTCCAGAGCTGGGGAGTCTTATTGATCTGAGCAGAGGAATTTGCAAACTCTCTTTCTCAGTTATCTTGTCCTTCTGCAACTGGAGCAGACACCTTTAAAGGTATAGTAGCACATTTGGTGGAAGAAGAAAGTGAAGTCCACATTTCAGTTAAGGGGACTTTGTTCATTTTCAGCTTCCCGGTCCTAATGTGAGCCTTCTTAGTGGATGGCTAAATCATCATCTGTGTTATCTAAAAGTGGATCTATCTCTCCCTACTAAGCACAGCTCCGGTACCTCTGGCAGCACATTCTAACTGGCTTAGACAACAGAAAAATCATTTTGGGAGGGGCGGAGTGGGAGGGAGACTTCAGCGATTGTTTCTCTTTTGTCAGAATTATCCACAGGTGGCAATCGCTTTTATTCTCACTCGAAAGCAGTATTGAATGGTGTGTAAAAATGCCTACTTAAACGGCCTAATGCAATAAAAATGAAGCATGAACACCGTCCTCCCATTAGGTTTTCTGTTTTCAGTAATTCCACAAAGCCACATCTCAAGAACTGTGTCTGTGTGGATCCCTGTTCATACAAAATCTGCGTGATTGCAGGTCCCAGGGGCCATCGCTCTTTCTATTTGGGGCCTAAACTGTCATTCTTTGTACAGAGTCGGCTCACCTTCCCGCTGTCCTGCCCCTGTCCTCACCCGCCTCTTCTGTATGCTTGGGTGGTCATATTTTGAAATTTCCCCAGGCCCAGTTTGTCATTCAGTCACGTTTCTCATCACATCTGAAGGCTGTTGTGCTTGGCATGGTAATGAGGCCCTCTTTGTTTCAGCGGCTGCTCTGTTCTGTGTCCCCCATCAGCTCCTGCAGTCTGGGGGCTGGGGATGTGACGGCACAGCCCTGGAGGGCCTCTCAGAGTAAACAACTCACCTATTACTCAGTTGGTTTTTAAAAACAGATTTACATCTATTTCAGGTTTTAAGCTGCAATGTTTATTCTGGTTTTTTTTTTTCAACGTATTAAAACAATTTATGAGCATCGCGAGCCTTGCCTGTGTGGCGTGTGTGTGTTTGCCCAGATTGTTGTGCCCATGTATACAACTTCCTGCATATTTACAAAAGAGGCTGAGCTCAGTGACACCCACTTGAATATGTTCTAGAGAGGGAAATGACACTCCTGGAAGGCATTAATTTCTTGATGAATTTAGGAGCCGTGCTGGTATATTTCCCACCAGAACTACTGAAAAATATGATTTTCTGTCTTCTCTTGAAATGATTGTTATTTGCTTTTAAATTGCTTTGAAGTGTATCCTAAGAACATGTTGCCTCTACAGAGATGTGGTATGTCAATTTCATAAAAATATGTACGCGTGCCTTATCTCAGACAATTACGAATCTACTCCTGCAGTCCTTATCTAGACCCCAGAAAAGGAGTAGGAACTCGATGCAGTAAAAGGATGGTGGGTTTAAGTTTTCTATGGCTCCATTTGTTTTCCCACTGGCTGATCATACCGCCATTCTAACAGGATCTGTGTCCCCTGAATTAGGACAGAAATACTGGTTATTGCCAAAGGTGATGATTTCACCATAAAACTTCATGAGTCCTTAAGAATCATAGTTATATAGGCTCCTATATAGTATAGGAGCCCGAATAGACGACAGAGAGAATCAGACCCCTTTATTTCATAGTGAGGAGACTTTGGCCCGGAGAACAGAGGTGATTCACCCAAGACACACAGCCAGATGTGTGAAAAATGGCCCCCAACTACGAGAATAAAAATAGTGAGGGATGGTTCAAATGACGTTTCTTGAGGCTCTCAAAAGTTGCCTTGACAAAATGAAGGCCTAATAGTCTGGCCTTTATGGACTGCTTTATGGACTTTCTGGATGAAAGCATAACATACCCTCCTAAAAGGAATCCTTACTTGTAGATTTTTACGAAATGACTTGCAGTCTTACTGATTATCAGTATCATCAATCTATTTGATCAGCAATCTTACTTTGGGAAGCTCTGCAAAATTGGAGATACCTGCTATTCCAGTCCGTTCATTTCACAGGTGGAGAACTTGAGAGAGATCTAGAGAGAAAAATAGGACCAGGGCCCTCTGACCTCAGCTGCAGGCTTCTTTCCCACTGGCCACCCCTCTCTTCCCACGGTAAACCATACATTAAAAAAAAATCCCCTCTTATGGATAGAATTAGGCAGGACCATTATGAGACATATTTATTGTCCAACCTAGAGCTCCAGAAACAGAGATGGAAATACAAGTCTGTTGGTATTTTGAATTGACCAAAGAGTGGAACTCGTTGTCAGAGGGTCAGCTTGGCCACGATCAAGGTCAAAGAAGCATTTCAAACATGATTGGACTACAAGATCTCTTCACTTTGAAAGCTATGAGTGATGATGATACTGAAAAGAGTAGGTTTTCTCTGATTAGAGCCAAATAGATTAAACAAACTAGTAGTGAACCCATTGGAGGGAACGTGTGAGACAGGCAGGCTTTGAAAAATTAGATATCATTTGTGGGCTGATGTATATTTATTCTAGATACACTGTTACATACATATTTCACATTTACAAACACCAAAGTTTCAAATACAGAAAGAAACCCACAGCAAGTCAATTAAATCTTTTTTTAAACTTTCCCTCCTGAATTACTTGTCTTTATTCAACAGTCTCAGCAGAATCTTACCTTCTGGTCTGATTTAATTTGTTATATAGAAAGAAAAATGGCACCAGATTCTCTCATGGCCATTTTAATCAGTTTCTCTTTGAGAGCTTATGAAACAGCTCATTGAGCTTACACACTGTACTTTGTATAGATGAATTTGAAGTGATTGTATTGGCCGTAGCAGTTGTGAGTGTAAAGAAATAATCACGATAGCTTGTTTATCCTGCAGAGTCGGGTATATATAACCTTCTGCTCATCAGAGCAATGGGAAAGTTAGGCTCACTGAATTCCAGCTTGTACTTTCATGTTCACTACATTACGTTACATTGGCACAACAAAAGACTTTTGCCAAGTGAAAATAATATAGCATAACACATATTTTTAATAGGGGGTACTACATGCCTTACTTTTTGATAATACAATTGGGAGTCAATCTTCTTATACAATGCTCTGAAGTCAGAGAGACAGGGTTTTCTACCTTGGCTTCATCACATCTGAACTGTGTGACCTTTGGCAAATTGCTTAACCTCTCTGAACCTCACTTTCATCATTTATAAAATGGGGATAATAATTCCTACATCATAGTGTTGTCATGGAGATTAAGTGGACCATTGTTAAGTGCTCAACTAACATTTCTGTGAAAAATAGCCACTTATATGACCATTTTAACACGAAAGCTATAACAACGAAAGCCTTGGTTGACACATAGTTTTCATTTTTGCACCTTACCTTGAACTTAGTATAGTAAGCATTGTGAAAATAATGATGTAAAACGCCAGTGGTCTGCAGGTGGTAGTCAGTGTGCCTTGGGGGCAGCTGCCACCAAGTGTTCATTCGAGAGTCTAGATGGACTAGGCCTGGAGGTTGCTATTAGGTCAGGGTTTGGATGATGGCATATACCACAATGCATAAAATTAGGGAGCCCCATTAAAACCGATCATTTCCCCTTTGGGGTGGCTCTTCCATTTGAGGGCTGCGTGTCAGGACTGCATTAGTGAAATTGGGTAGACAAGGAAAAGGAAGGAAGGAGACAAGAGACTGACTAACCTTCCAGAAATACCACTCAGTGTGCCAAATTTCACTTTTGAAATAAACATCCTTAGAGAGGAGTCAGGGATGGATCGTTTACGGAAGTGGGGGCACTTGCAGCTGCTCCAATGCATGTCTCTCCAGAAATTAACAATTACTGTTATTTTCTGCACTTAAATCATAATTTACAAAACGGGTTTATTCATCCAGCCTTGTCTTCTCAATGCTTCCAATTTGCTAGCTTTGTATTTCCTTGTCTCCTTGCTTTGATTGGCTCAGTCGTTTAGACTGAGCATGGCGCTATGGAAGCCAAGGCAATGACCATGACCCATAACCCCAGGGAGCCTCACCGTGCTCTACAGCCAAAGAATCTAAGTAGGCGCTCCATCCAGTCTACTGCCTACCATAACTGGCTCAAGGCAAAGCTGGATTCTGACTTTCTGATGATCCAGCCTTTGGTGGTGATGGTAGGGGAGGGTGGGGTCTGCACTGCTGGATGCCTGCAGAGCAAGCATATCAAAAAGTGCCAGACTTCACTTCCCTTTTCTGCGTCTTCTCTTCTTGTTGCCCACTGCTTTCTTGGGCATATACTATTTTCATCACAGTCTTAATAATCACCATGTCTTCACACTATTTAAACTTTTCTGAAGAGCTGCTCCACTTAGATACCGTTTTCAGAGGTAAGGTAAGGCACAATTCCCCTGTCCTCACTGCCCAACAGAATATAGAGGGTACCGTGTGGATAGATCTATTTGATCTTCCAGTAGAAGGAACTCAGTTCGAGTTTCTTGAGTTGCTTCATTAAATTGAAATAAATTGATTTAAATGAAATGGAATCAGGAAATAATGAGTCCCCTGCCGTAGGAGCTATGTAAGCAGTGGTAAAGCCAAGACTACAAAAACTTGGCTTTTTCAGCCAAGTTTCGATGGACCACAGTTTCGTCTCAGGCCCTCCATTCACGTGGCTGTGTGACCTTGGGCAAATCATTTCACCTCTCTGCACTTCTTTTGTCCTCATCCTTTAAAATGGGCTGCACGTTAGAGGTTGGAGTATATAGCCTCTAGGGCCCTTTCCCTGTCAACAGTCTATCAGGAGATGAACGTATCCATTACTGGACAAGCAACTGAAAAGTGTTCCATTGAGAAGGAGCCAGTAGCATTAGCTTTGCATGGGGCAGATGACACATTCATCATAGAGTTATTTCACTTCTTACCTGGTTCTTCGCCTCTCTGCCCTTCAGCAGTTTTAACAGATCACGGTCAGAGCTTTAATGCTTGGGGCCAAAGGCTTCTATCTACCTGTCATGGCTGTCAGGGGCAGTCCTTTTTCAGAGTGCCCATCTTACTCTCAGGAACCAGATTTCTCAGGACGGAAGGGTTGCCCTTGCCAGCTCAATTTGGCTGTTTCCCCGTTCCTTGAATGGAACAATAAAAGGGGAAGAGTATGTTGGGCTTCAAGGAGAAAGCAGCCATTCAGTAAGATAAGGATGCAGAATCGGCTGGGTTCGGCCGATCCTAGGCCGTCTGGGCCATCGGCCACCTTGGACAGAGCTGTTTCAGCGGCATGCTGTGCACGTGAACCTCACCTCACCGGAGTGTGCTGAGGAGAGAGTGGGAGGGGCGGATGCAGGAGGGAATAAACCATTCCCCGCTGTGACAGGGAGCAGAGAGATGGGGTGATAGGATGGGGTGATAGGATGTGGTGATGTGGTGTCGAGGTTTTTCTTTGTATTTTAAGAGGGATGGTACTAAGGCGTATTCATATACGAATGGGTATAACTCAGTGGGGAGGGGGAAAAAAAAAACGTATCGCAAGAGAAAAAATGGATGATTGTAAAAGCAAAGTCCTTGAGAAGGAGCGAACAGATTAGGACACAACTGGAGAGGCTGGCGCTGGTAAGCTCATTTCCCCAGCGATTCACGACTCCTCAAATCAACACTGACTTCAGGTGCTCGTGGGAGGCCAGTTTTCACGGCATATTTGGACAGCCAACGAACCTGTAGGAACTTCCTTCAGTTGGCTTTAAAATGGCCAAGAACTAAAGCTAAAGGACAGTCAAGTATCTGAGTAGCAAGGTGCTGACCTCGGTGTTGAACCTGAGTTCTCAGTGCTTAGCATCTGTGGAGGCCTGGCCGGAGGAAGGGGCTGGTCTACCAGTGACATAGCAGGTGCTCTTCAACGCCCAGACTCATTGTAGGTCTCACTGTAGGCCATCAGGGTTTTTTGGCCTTGTCGGTTGGTAGTCAGTTTGGAATTGGGGATAACATTATTTGCCCTATAACAGAGATAAGTATCCTCTCATCTTAGGGGGGAACCTTCATTGCAGTTCATGAACTTGGCTTCTGAATTCCTCAGGCTTTAGTGGGCACTCTAAGTCCATGTGTATAGACCAGGAGCATGAAATAGCAAAAGACACACTGGATTGGGTAGCTGAAAACCTAGGGGCTAGTCTTCACCGCTCAGTGGCCATAAAACCTCAGACAAGTCATGTAACCTTTTGAAGGCCCAGATTTTTTTCATCTTTATAACGAAGCTTATTGTATCTTCCTTGCCTACTTTACAGGGCTGTCATGAGGAACAAGTGATACAGGGTGGCAGGTGCGGAGCAGAGAGGATGTGAAAGGACTTTGTAGCCCAGCAAGGACGAAACTTCCGAGGATTTATGTATCTGAGCCTTGGTCTTAGTGGCAATAACAGTAGACCATATTCTTAACATTGCCCTCATGTAAATGGCCTCATTCCCTTTTGTTTTCATATGCCACCAGGGTGCTGTTCTTAGCGTTTTGAATTAAGGGGTTAATAATCTTCACATTAAGGATTAAGGAGATCTCACTGGGGGTTAGATTATCATTTACAGAGATGAGAAACTGAGAATCTTGAAAACGCTAATTGCAAAGCTTATCTTGACAAAATTAGATGTTAGATGCTGCCTAAAAGCCTTGTAGCGCCCTGATAAGGTGTCATGCTTTCCTTCTGAGCACATCTTGTAAAACAAAGGCAAAACGTTTGGAAATTAATGAAATGCATTTTATAAGTGTACCTAAGTGCTCAGCTAGATAATTTCAAGATCAGTGTGATCATAATAAATGTTTATTTACAGCCAGCCCTCGGCCCAGAGCCTTTTGGGTACCCAACTAAAGGCACACTGAAGTATTTGTAATCACGTCATCTAAATTGGTATATATCACTTTAGATTTAAAAAGCCGCTCTTCTTTATGGTAATTCATTTGAATGAAGAAAGACCTTCAAACTGACTCTAAAGATCTTCAGATAACCCTCTACAGCGTAATATATGTCGCTGGGTTTATTCATCTTGTGTTGGGAGCTTTTATAGATTCCAGCTATATGTCTTCGCCACAAATGTTGTTTTTTTGTGCTCATGGCCTCCGTGAGAATAAATAGAAGTTGTGGAGTCTATGAAGGCCACTGGAGGGAATCTCCCAATCTCCTAATATATCAGTGTCTCTTCGTGTCTGTTTCTGATGGGGTCCAACAGCAGGTCAACATCCTTAGGTAAAGAAAGGCTTCCTGAGAGCAAGCAGCAGTCATTGAAGATAAATTAATGAAAGCCAGTGACTGCTGATCTCTTTGACAAGAAGGAATTCTTGCTGCCAACATTTAGAAACCACTGGAAGCAGTCTCCATTGGAAACCAGGTTTTGACTTTCTGCCCTGGGCTGCCAAAAGTATTGTGGTAGAAAATGTGAAAATAAGCTGAACTTTGAATTATACTTTCAATGACTGTCTAGTGAAATGGATTCACGCTCTGGCACTGCACCTTTGAGGCTTTGGGTTGATTCACATAAGATAAAAATCTATCTGGTCTGACAGTTGAAAAGGTCGCAAGCACGCTTGATGTCTGGTGGTCTCGGTACATTCCCAAATCTTGATTAAAGACGGAAGATGTAGGAGCTCTTATGGGATTTTTCAAAATCGTTTCAAACAGAGCCATTTCTACATGCTTTGCCTTCAAGCGTATGGACCTTTAGCCAAGTACCGACTGTATTGTCACTACCATTTAGCGAGAACTTCTAACTGAACGAGAAGCCCTCCCATGACTGAGGCACTCTGTCTTTGTGGCCAACATGTTATTTTTGAGAATGACATCTAATTGTCATAGTGGTCTCCCTAATATGAAAAATGGAACTGTCCACATTTTAATGTTTCCACTGAAGTCCTAAAGCATGTTATCTGCTGCCATTTTGAAAATATTTGCCAGGACGGCTTGACATTTTTACTTCTGTAGATCATGCAGGCTCTGTCCCTGTGAAATTTATAGCTTTTCATTTTCGATTGGAGACTTCTTTTAATTAGAGATCAGCTGGTGAACACAAGTTCAAGTTTTGAAATTAATTTGCTTTGGACCACAGTTTGGTACACTCATTTTAACAGATTGGAGTTGCTTTAGAGACTAGATCCTAGGCCAACGCGTTGGTTTCATAGCTAGAGAAACCGTGACTTGCCCAAAGTCATGCAGTGCCATAGTCACTACCTATATGAATCTTTTCTCTTATTCAAAATTAAGGTCAAGTCCCACTTCCTTGCATGATCACCCCAGAGCCATGGACAGTTTTTTGCATCTGTGACTTCCTGTTACAGTTATTGTGAAAGCCATTCATCTGTCTCTTTTTTTTTTTTTCTTTGCGGTACGCGGGCCCCTCGCTGTTGTGGCCTCTCCCGTTGCGGAGCACAGGCTCCGGACGCGCAGGCTCAGCGGCCATGGCTCACGGGCCCAGCCGCTCCGCGGCATGTGGGATCCTCCCGGACCGGTGCATGAACCCGTGTCCCCTGCATCGGCAGGCAGACTCTCAACCACTGCGCCACCAGGGAAGCCCCATCTGTCTCGTAAAAGTAGCGTCACTACACAGTCTGGGATTTCTAGGAGAGTGCTGATTTGAAATAATCACTTTCATTCTCCCCATATTAGATAGTCTGGACATTCCCATATTTGGCCATCTAAGTCACGTCATCCCCAAAGTAAAATCCTTCTGCCCATGTGCCTGATTCAGGGATCAGAGAATATGTGCCAACTTGTACTGTCATTACTCATTTTTGGTATGTAGGTCCTGTCTACTCTTAAGTAGATGTTCCTTGTGGACATTTATTCTTTATCATCTACTGAATTTCCCATAATGCCTAGTGCACTGTACTGTGCGTAGGGATGCAATGTATATTTTCCATTTGGGACAAGTTTCTTAACGTGAACAGATTTTCCAAGCACCAAGTTTGGAAATACCCCAACACATTGATCCCGGTCAGGAGTAAGTGTGGTTATTTCACTGGATGTATTTTATTTGTATCAGTAAGGTGTTGTCATTGTACCTGGAATTATAAGCACCTGCCAGGTGTCTGTTTATCTTGCTTACTTTCACAGCTAAGAAATAATCAGTCCCTGGTTTTCACGTGGATGTGAGACAAGCTAGGATCGTTGGTGTCCTGCATATGCTGTTCGTGTTAATTGGCGTAAACTGTTTGACTCCATAAACCATGGGACACCATGTATCATTCCCTGTCTGGTCTTCAGTGTAAGAGTCAGTGGGCTCGAGATGCTCCACAGGACGGGCCCACACGTAATGTCACAGACCCTTTCTTTATGACACGGTGTCAAGGGTCTGTGTTTGCAGAGTGATTTTCTGGAAAAGTGCCATGCCCTTCTACGAGCCAGGTGTTTCAGAGTGTTCCATAAATGCTGGGCAGAAGGGGTCTTAGGGCCATCTCTCAAGCTAACTGGAGATGCTAAGTAAGGCCCAGGGGGAGTTTAAGAAACAGGAACTTCTTGTGTTTGTTCTATTGATTTTTCTGCCAACAAAAAAGTGTACCAAATTGTGGTGTTTTCAAATAAAAGCATCAGGAATAAACTCCAGTTTTAGAGAGTGATTGCCTGGGCACACACGCACGTGCATTTGGGGGAGGGCTGGATGAAGCAGGAGGTAGGTAACCACGCCAGGTCGGTAAGGGCCAGGGTGGCGAAGCATTATTTATAATCGAACAAAGGGGTAATTTTGCCAACTCTCCATTCTCAACCAACATATGGCATCCTCTTCATGGTAATCAAACTGTTACTCCGACACGGTTTCCTTATCAGGAAACCAGTCTGTGATGGTGACCTGAAAATGAAGGTTGTCTTTCAACTCATTGGAATTGCAAACAAACAGGAGAGACAACCTATAGCTACTGTGGCATATTTTTTAAGCAATACCAGGCACCTACATTGACCTCCTATTTACGTTCCTTTGAGAAGAAAAAAAATCACATCAAAGCTACCAAGAAACACATTTCACAGCAGGCAAATTAATTGGTTTTACAGTATTTGAATGGAGGGTTTGTCAAATAAAACATGCCGTGACAGTTAACAGTGTCATTTAGAGCCAGAAAATTATTGGCTTATTTGTTATTGGATAAAAGGAAGGCAAACATTTTGCATTAGGAAGTTTTAATGTGTTTAAAATCCTCATTAGGGATTAATGGACATGCTTGCTTAGCACAGCACCTCATTAACTTGAGGCTAAACAGTCACTTCTGTGTCTCAATCTCAGTGTTGTTTCTTAGCGTTTCTTTTTTTTTTTTTTACTTCTCTTTAATTAGGTCTTGCATTTGAGTTTGGTCTCTACACCATTGGAGGTGTAGAATTAATTAATGAGATTTATAAATCTAATGGAACGGAGTTATTCTTAGCTATCGTTTCATTTTAGTGAGCAGTTAAGCCACATGTAAGTGGGTGCAGATCTGAGAGATCCCAGAAGTCTAGAAAAAATGTGAACTTCCCTGAATATATTTAGTAGTGTCACTTGGCATTAATAGATAAAAGTGTTTTAATTAGAGTTATAAATAATAGGGGAGCTGGCGAGGATTCACTTCCCGTGCACAGGGCTTGTTCTCTCAGATCATCACTGTCAGAGAAGAGCCATCGTAGGTCTCTTTCTGTGGCATCGTGGTGTCAACCACTGGCAATTAAGACAATCCTAAGTGCAGGATTTAGAGAGTCAAGAAGGCGCCAAGTTCGTTAGAGGCTAGTCTGAAAGAGGAGACACTTTCTATCAAGTGTATTCTGTTGTCACCTTTTTATTGAGGACATGTATGGGTACGATTGGTAAAGTCTATTCCACTGACGTTGCTTTAAGGAAGATGTAGCTATAGAGCAAAATCAAACTGAAATCCGGGTTTCTTGTTTTTTGTGTTTTTTTGTTTTTTTTTTGTTTTTTGCGGTACGCGGGCCTCTCACTGCTGTGGCCCCTCCCGTTGCGGAGCACAGGCTCCGGACGCCCAGGCCCAGCGGCCATGCCTCACGGGCCCAGCCGCTCGGCGGCACGTGGGATCTTCCCGGACCGGGGCGCGAACCCGCGTCCCCTGCGTCGGCAGGCGGACTCTCAACCACTGCGCCACCAGGGGAGGGGAGCCCCCGGATTTCGTGTTTTAAAGCAGACATTTAAATCATTAGCTATGTATTTAGAAGACGACGGAAGGAGTCTCTTCAGGGTGAGGGATTGCGAATGTCAAGGGAAGACCTTTCCTTTCTGAAAGATTTTCAGAAAATGGGAGCCAAAGGTACATATTTAAAAGGCTCTTTTCTGAATGGGGTTACAGCACGTAATTTAAGACCCCATAATATGCCTGTGGTAGTGTCTTCAGAAGCTACCAGAAAAATCTGAACTCCCACTCCATTTTTTTCCCGCCCCTGGTGAGGAAGTCTTGTATCTCTAGAAACCATAAATGCTTAGAAGTTGTCAATCCAAGACGTATTATAAAAGATAATCGTACTTTAAAATGTCTCCTGCTAACATAGTAAATGTGTAAAAGTTTTCTTAAGGACAAAATAGTTAAGTGATTAAAAACAGCTCTTCTTTAAACAATTTGGAAACTCCTTCCAATGCTCTGTAGGAATGATCTCTCTCAGGAGGCTATGGGTTAATGGAGTTCTCTGCTTCCCGAGGGACAAAGTTTCCAGAGAGGCGTTCCTCAGGCCCCGCGCTCCACTTCCTCCGGGCTTGTGGGTCATGTGAGGAGATTCACCACTGTGGGATCCCAGCAAATCATTACTTGTGCTCCTGGGCTCTCTGCTTGTTCCATTCAGAATGAAGTCCCTTATAGATTGGAGCAGTTGGAGAACTGTGAGCTGTGGTTAATTAGCTAATCAGTGTGGGAAAGTGCAGTAGCTGATAGTGGGGAGCAGAGTGGCACCTCCTTCTAAATCGCCAGAGGCTACTTGGCCTCCAATTGTCTCCTTTCCCCTACCTCCTCCTTCCTTTATGTCCGTACTGCGGGCATAGGCAGCGTCTCCTTCAGTGTTTCACACGATAGCTCACTCTTTCTCGCTCTTCAGTCTTGCCAGAGAGTTCTATTATACTTTCCTAGCCTAACCCCCCCTTCCTGTTCTCCAACAGAACCTTTCCCACCTTGCCTCTCTCTGCATGTTTCCAATAACCAGCCCCGTTCTCCACTGATGACCTTGCCACATACTTCATAGAGAAAAATAGATACAATCAGACAAGTACCCCCTCATCTTCTCGTCTTTAATTTCTCCAGCCCAATTGCTTATGTACCTAAGGCACTCTGCCTTCCCTGCTGTTACAATGGAAAAAGTGTCCAGAAGGGTCCACGCTCCTCTTTCAGGCCAGCCTCTCCAGTTGTGTCCTAATCTGTTCGCTCCTTCTCAAGGACTTTGCTTTTACAATCATCCATTTTTTTTCTTTTGCGATACGTTTCTTCCCCTCTCCACTGAGTTATACCCATTGGTGTATAAATATGCCTTAGCACCGTCCCTCTTAAAATACAAAGAAAAACCTCGACACCACATCACCACATCCTATCACCCCATCTCTCTGCTCCCTGTCACAGCGGGGAATTGTTTATTCCCTCCTGCATCCGCCCCTCCCACTCTCTCCTCAGCACACTCCGGTGAGGTGAGGTTCACGTCCACAGCATGCCGCTGAAACAGCTCTGTCCAAGGTGGCCGATGGCCCAGACGGCCTAGGATCGGCCGAACCCAGCCGATTCTGCATCCTTATCTTACTGAATGGCTGCTTTCTCCTTGAAACACTTTCTTCTCTGGCTTTCTGGGACACCATGCTTGCCTGATTTTCCTCCTGTCCCCCTAGCCACTCCTAAGGATTCAGGGGGTGGCTTTGGAATACATGATGTGTGATGCATCATATGCCGTGCTATCTGGAATGTGGACTCGTCACAAAAGAAACTGTAAATGGTCTTTTGGTGCAGTTTCATCTTCGGATGAGTAAGGTGTGAAATTAGTTTTATAGCTGAGGCCTGTAGTACATGTCTGCTACATGTTGTATATGAGTTGCCTGCTTCCTTATGTTTTTGTTTTTGTTTTTTCTATTGAAGTCTAGTTGATTTACAGTGTTGTGTTAATTTCTGCCGTACAGCAAAGTGATTCGGTCATACGTATCAGTACATTCTTTCTTAATATATATTCTTTTCCGTTATGGTTTATCATAGGATATTGAATATAGTTCTCCATGAAATAGCTCTTTTCCTCACGTTTGTATTAGTACAAAAATCAGCTTGCGTTTCCCATGCATTTAAAAACCATCAGCAGAAGAAGGGGAATTGTACCCGGGATCTGACAGTTAGCATCAGTGAGAAAATGGTCCATGTGTAGGAGGTAGAGCATTGAAGTTGAGATGTGGATACTACATATGGACCTGCACACAAGATAGCCATTGATGTTAATGGGAGTGCAGCAAGTAGGGATTTCGTGGAATGAAGACTTTAATCTTAAATGGTCCCTGGTTTCCGTGCTAGGACTTGGATGGGACAGAAGTGGGTATCCCGCGGGCCCTGAGGAGTCGTACGCATGCCTAGGAATTTCAAAAGGCAGGGACTGTGGCTGGAAGGTCTCTGGGTTGTAGGGCAGACACGGAGAGCAGACAGAAGGCTGGGAAGAGCACAGGCAGGAAGGGGTAAGCAAGTTGGGTCGGAGTCTGGGAGGCCGGCAAAGAGAAGGAGGAGGATGCTGCTTGAGTGAAAGCAGCGGGCTTAAGGCATCTGGGCGAGAAGCCTGGAGAATGTGGGAGGAGGGGCTCCGTCCCCGGGGAGCCTCGCTGGCAGGCAGCGAAGGCACAGCTCGGGTGACCAGAGGCAGGGCGTCCTGGGGGAATGTGGGTCAGGCAGCCAGCCTCTTCCAGAAGGGCTCTTGGTTTCTTAGGGTAATCTTTCTAGATGTGTACCTTACTTTTCTTTAAGACTTTCAGGCCCCCGCGTGCCCCCCCCCCCAGTTTATAGCTCGCTCTTCTATAGAAACTAGTTATTAGACCAAATAAATGAACAGTGAGCTAATGGCTATTCAGAGCCCACTGAATTAAGTACTCTTCACTTCAAATTCCATCTGCCATTAGGTCCTCTCCACTGATGATGGGCCTTTCTGCATATGCATTCCGCCGTTGCCCATACCTAATGTAATCAGCGGAGAGCTGTCCCCATAATGAAGCACATCGCCCACCCTTCCCCTTCAGCCCCCCTTCGCTCTCTGTTGTCTTACCCCCTCAAGTCCCATCTCCAGCCTCCTTTGTCACCTTCAGTGAGAGCTACCAGATGGAGCCGCAGCCTGAGACTCCTTATGCACTGGGCCCCTGAATAGGATTTCATAATTAGCGACATTCACAAGATGTCATGGGGGCCAATTTCCAAGGCAACTAAACTATGTACTCAGTGGTTCCAAGGTTCAGGGTGCTGACAACTTTCCAAGAGCCTTAGAGGGAACTTAGAATAAAAGGTGTTGATGGAGACTTCAGATGCACCCACTGCCAGGCTAAGGTACTTTTATATGACTCACTTCATCTCAACCTCACGACAGTCCTCGAAGTGGAATTTTATTCCCCTTATGTAGATAGAGAAACAGAGGCTCAGAGAAGTTCAAGTGTCTTGCCCAAGTTCACAGAGCAAGTTAAGTATCAGAGCTGGGATTAAAATCCAAGTCTCTCCAGCTTCAAAGCCCATGCTCTTTCCCCTACCCCTTTATGCCCCCAGGAAACACAGTAAATTATCTCACCGATTTGCTCAAATAAATAAAATGTGATCGCTGAGTCTTCCTTTTTCAGTTTTAGTTCCACGTAAGGTTCTAGACACAGGGTCACTTTCTGTACTTGGCTTAAAATGGCAAGGGGTGTATTCCTTTGATCTTCATGCTCTACTTTTAAAAAATTTATTTATTTTATTTATTTATTTCTGGCTGTGTTGCGTCTCCGTTGCTGCGCACAGGCTTTCTCTAGTTGCAGCGAGCGGGGACTATCATGCTCTCCTTTTTATTGCTTCTTCTCTTAGAGCGAATGGTGAATATTAATTAGCTTGTTTTACATGGGGTATTTTGACCACGTGACACCCTTAAAAATTAGCCGGAAGCAGTATTTTAAATACCAACTCCTTGGACACCCAGGACTTTTGCTGTATTAAAATGAAATGGGAAGATGAGCTGGTTGGCTGTACCATGTGACTGTTGTGAAATCTTTGTTTTGATTAAAGTTATATCACCTGAGGATTTCTGTCTGCAGTTTATGTTAACTGTTCCCGTTTAACCATAGACTCATGAATACAAACTAGAATAGGGACAGGTTAAGGTGAGGCAGGAAGCAAGGGACAGAAAGATCTTAACCTGAACTGGGTTCGTCCTTTTCCAAGTTGGAAAACAGGGACTCTCTGGATGGGGAGGGGAAGTAAAGGGATCTCAAAGTGAGTGCGAATGGGAACTTCAGAGGCTGCTGCTCCTTGTTTGGACAAATGACCGATGATGGGGGTTAAACATCTTAAAAAGCCGGAAAACTCATTTGCTCCTAGAATATCATAACCTGAGTTTTCATTTTGTTAGTAATGCCGTGTCAGGGGATCTCTGTGTCGTCAGTCAGTCGTGGGGATGAATGGGGCAATTTGTTAATGAAAATACAAATGGAATTAGTTTGGAAGCTGCCAGCGGTGTCAGTCGTGGATATTGTTTAACTGGGCCGGTAGCATGGATTTTGGTGTTAGTGATGTGTCACTCATTGTCACTTGCGCTTGTTAGGAGAATCCAAGCGTTCACTGGCAATTAAACTTGCAATTTGTGAATTTTACTGGGCGAAGTCTTTGTCAAGGTGAAACATGCCTAGAATAGTGGACTTAGATGGCCAGGTTTTGTGGGAAAACTTCAGGGTGATTTTAGGGGAAAAAAAAAAAAAAAAAAAAAAAAGACCTCTTTTCCCTCGCAATCACTTAATAAAAATGTACTCAGAGACACGCATCTCGCTCTACTGGGTTAACCATGTGATGATCATGATTCTTTTAATGTTTTACATGAATCTTCGTGTTTTCTACCAGTGTCTCTCAATGCCACAATCAGGGTATTTTTGATAACTTGTATTACCCTAATCGCCAAGAAGTATGCTCCAAACTGATTAATTCCAGAATGATTAAAACATCCTATGCAATTCATTTATTGTTGCTGCAGTTAATTGAATATTTGATGATTTAAAGGTACCCTGATTATTTCCTAAGATATGTCTTTATCACCAGGCAGATGATCTGCGCGTGGTCCCCGTGTGGCTACATGGGGTGGCAGCCTGCACTGTGACACGCCGAGAGGGTAGGCACTTGGGAGGGCTCTCAGTCAACTCAGCACCTGCCCGATGGGCGCCTGCCTCCCCTGGCCCTTAGAGGACCCCGTCCGTGCCCAGCCCGAGAGGGTAGTCTGGGGCCAGGAGTGAGAGCACAGCCTCCCCGGGCGGCGTGCAGCCCGTTTTCTGCTCCCGGAGGAGGGGGCGGAGAGGGGGATGCAGGAGATCGCCGGCTCTGAGTGGCTAACTTGCGCTTTGTGGACTCTCTGAATACTCAAGAGTGCATTGAAAGGGAGGCGAAGGTGGCTCCGGAATTAAGCGGCAGCTTGGCAACTCGTCAGGCGGCAGTTCTAATCCCAGTGTCACCACTAGTTCCCCTCCTGTCTCCTGTCACACCTGCCCCAGTGGCTCCTCCACAGTTCCTGCGAGAGGACGGGGCTGCGAGAGACAGACTGACAGACAGACAGACAGACAGACAGAGCAACCAGGCCGCGGGGGCTGAGCCCCAGCCTGAGCCCGGCTTCTGGCCAGAGCGCAGAGTGAGTGACCTGGGTGCCGTCCCTCAGGGGGCTCTGAGCCTGAAGTGGCCTCAGGTGGCCCCGGCACTGCTCGGCCATGTCAGATCCTTGGCCTCTCACCCCCTTATGGGGCGAGGACTGCGATGGGGACCTCAGCGGCTGGGACCTCCTGTCGGACATAGCTCTGTCCGTGAACCCGGTAGGTACCCCTGACACCCAAGTCAGACCTCCTGTTCCGTGTTGTCTGTTTCCCCTGTAAATGTTTGTCTCCCCCAATTTGCGTGGAGTCTCGAAGGCAGAAATTATGTTGTCTTCGGTGTCTTTAAATCCTCCCCTTGGCACCATCCTGAGCACAGTGTGAGCTCAGTCAGGATTTGTTGTCTAAAGAAGTAAATGGGAGAACTGATGAATAGGCGGACGGGCGAATGAATGCGATCCTATTACCCTTGTCACCACCTTACAATGTATGTCCCGGTGGGTCTCAATTGTTTGTTTTCCCGTCCCATCTAGACGGTTAACTCCGAGAGAAAGAGGCCAAGTCTGACGGTTCTTTGTGTCACCGACCCCCCTCGCCCAGCACTGTTCTAGGCACAGAGGAGATGCTCGCTGGTTAATTCAAAAGCACTTGCGGGGGGTGGGGGGGGGAACCACTTGCGGCTCAAATGAGTTGTCTTGCGGTGAAAAGAGCAGCGGAGCAGGGCTAGATGACTTTGCGGGACTGGTGACTCCATGTCAATGCTGGATTCCAGTATTTTCTAAAAAAGAGAAAAACAATCTGAACGCTCGGTGTGGATGCATATTTATTTGACTGTCCGTGTCGGCAGAGTTCTTCCCCAGAGTCCACAACTCTTTTCTATTTTGACAGCATTTCCCCATAAGGAAATGGATATTTATAATACCAGGTGTAGAGATGATATTTGCGGTTGGCGAGAGTGAGTCAGATCTTACCTTGTGCAGACGAGAAGACTGGGCTTCGTAATAAAGCAGTGAGGAGACCAGCAGGGCAGGGGCTAATAACCCAACGCACCATGAGGGGCTTTGCGGGTTACAAAGCGCGTTCACGTACCTTATTTCATTTGCTGCTCGCAGAAACCCTTGAGAGCTTTGAAAGGAGCAGGTATTACTGTTATCGTCCTTTTATTTTGCTCAATTTTATTTTATAGTTGGGCGAACTGGAGCTCAGAGGGGTAAGGTTGTGAAGTCCTGTTCCCAAGGGGTAGGATCAGCCTCCCACCCAACTCTTGAGACTCATAGGCAAATGTTCTCGCTGTGTCTGCATGTGGCTGATACTTTTTTCCCACTTTTATTTCAAAAGTAACATTTGTGTGTTTGTGTGGCAAAGGGAAAACAAAGACCTTTTCATGAGAGTTGGGCAGCCCAACAGATACAATGGGACAACCACACTGAAGATTTAAGTCTTGGCTGTAATCATTTTGACCTTTGTGTTTGGGGAAGGTATATGTTAGAAGTTCAACAGCTGTCTTGGAAAATACGGTTGCTAGAGCCTTGAGCAATGGAGTGAGATTTTTTAAAAAATTTAGTGTTAGTTAGTTAGTTTTGGCTGTATTGGGCCTTCGTTGCCACACGCGGGCTTTCTCTAGTTGCGGCGAGCGGAGGCTGCTCTTCATTGCGGTGGCTTCTCTTGTTGCGGAGCACAGGCTCTAGGCACGCAGGCTTCAGTAGTTGTGGCACAGGGGCTCAGTAGTTGGGGCTCGCGGGGTTAGTTGCTCCGTGGAACGTGGGATCCTCCCGGACCAGGGCTTGAAGCCGTGTCCCCTGCACTGGCAGGTGGATTCTTAACCACTGCGCCACCAGGGAAGTCCTTGGAATGAGATTTTATTTGCTGTTAAGAATAATCAGTTGAGTTCTGTAATCCTGTAATATGTTAGACCAGCCTCTCCTAGTGTATATTCTGCAAACACCCATTCTATGGAATGGCGATCATTGTTAATTGGAAGAAAAACCACACGCACGTGAAAACTAAGAACCCAACAATCAATAGTCAAGCAAGTTGGGAACATGCTGCTTTAAACCAATTACATAGGTGTCTCAGAGCCTCTAAGTTGCATCATGGGCTGCCAAGAGGGGGATGCATGGCAGCATTTCCCATACTTTTTTGGACACGGAACCTTTCATTTTGCAGGACTGGTGTCCATGGGATGTTCTGCTTTGTAGCACTCACCATGGTAACAGTCGTCCATTACCTATGTGATTCTTCACACCCGTCTTCTTCCTGAGTCTACAAACTCCATGAGGGAGGAAACTGTGTCTCCCTTTGCTTCTTTCCGTTGTGTCTTTGCCGACCACGAGCCTGGTGGCACAGTCCCTGGCCCTCAAAGAATATTTGTTGAATGAATGAATGAATGAATGAATGATCTCTGCTAGACCAAACCACGTGTGGTTCCCTATCAGGAGCCTGTATTTAAGGTTCTTTACCACGTCTGCCCAGGCAATTTGTCAGCCTTTCCTTCTACTGTTCTTTCCGCTCAGTATTAGAGTATTCGTGTTCTTGGAAGGGTGACTGTATAATTTGTCGTCCGAATCAGGACATTTTTGAGGGTGAAAAGGGACACTGTCGGTAATGACAGCAGAATAACATGTGTACACCGGAACCACACTGGGTTATAACCCAGGCTGGATGGCCCCCTCATTATTGTTGGCTCTCTAATCCCCACTAGGGATTTTATGCTGCTTGGAGCAGGGACTTTTACATGGAGTAGGTAGTCAAGGTAAGTCAACAAATATTGGTTGAAATTAATGTGTGTACAGTAGTGACTGTTATGCTCACTTAAGATTTACTGATGATTGTAACATGTATTTTTTTTTAAGATCGAGGGAAACTGGGGCCGTGTTCTCTTCCCCATTTCCTCAAATATAGTCGTGTTTATACCTTAATCTATCAGAGTAACTAGGGGATTAGGACTTAATTGCCCTTGCAAGAGGCCTGGAACCTACAGCCTCTGTGGCAGTACTCTCTTTACAGGACTGGCTTTTTACCTCCCAAGGCAGTGAGTGAAAGAGACCAAATGGTCTCCCTACTGGAACTGGAGGGAAGTGGAGGTGATCAAATTGCCATCGTGGAGAAGGTGTGAAGGTGTGAAGGAGAGAGTTCGGAAGGTTTGGGGGATGGCCGTACCTGCACAGGTGCCATCACACCTGGTAGACCTTCCTCCAGCTGGTGGTCCCACCCTCAGGTCCCTCACCAAGCACAGCTTTAGAGCTGGTGTTTCACTTTGGCATTTGGTTTCTTGCTCTCACTGACTATGGAGCTCCTGAAGGAAAGGGCATGTGCCAGATGCAGAGTCAGTACTCGGTACAGTTCTGCTAGTTGCTTGAATTTTGATTGATTAGGAAGGTGTCACACTGAGCAACAAAGCTCAGGGCGTTCACTTTGTGAGATTCTCTCTGTAGGCATGTGATTGGACTCCTGAGTTAAAAGGGGACTTCAGCTAATCACAGAAGTGTTTCATATAGGCGTCCTCTTTTACAAATCTGTGATTATGAATAACATGGTAAAGTATGTCAGTGGGTGGAAGAGGCCTCAAAGATCAGGAAGGCGAGCTCCTTCTTTGGATGGATGAGCAAAGTGAAACTCGGGGGACAGGGGAGGATGGCTCCGTGTCCCAGAGCAAATCAGTGACAGGGCCAGGCCCTCTCTGCATCTTGCACTGTGGTCTTACGGCTTCCGTAAAAGAAAACAAAATTGGCCATTTGCAGATATTTACTGCTTTGTATTTCATAGTGGAAAAAACCCCACGTGTATAGCTATGTTTACTTCCTTTACAATTTTTCCTACAGGGTAAAATATTATACAACATGCTTTTCTGAGAATAACTATATTATGGTTAATTTTCTTTTTTTGTTCATTTTGTTTTAGGTGAGCCTTCCCAGTGACCCAAGCTGTGTTGAAGAAATCTTGCGGGTGAGTTTAAACCTTTGTCTCTCTGCCTTTTAATAATGAAGGAGTCAATCTGCTTAAACTGTTTAAAGTCATTCCTTTTCTGTTTCCGGGAGTGTGTCACTTCTTACCTCGTCTTCTTGCTCTCTAATCAAGCTAGTGTCCTGATCTCTCCAAGCTTCTGTCGCCTTCTCGCATCCTTCTGAGTCTTTTCAGGGCTGAACAGAGACTCACCACCTCCTTTAGGACATGTTTCCTGTTCAAGCATCCTACCCGCAATCTTTGCCTTTCTGTTCTCTGGGATCTCAGGTCAGCCTCGTTGCTGCCTCCTGCTACGTTGCTGATGGGACATGGTCATGGAGACTGTGGCCTACAACGAGGGGATGAGAAGTGGCAGGGTGGAGGGGAGATGAGGAGAGACTTGAGAATGATGGCAAGTTGTGGGAGATGGTGCTAATGGGGGTGAACTGGTGCATGAGAGTGGCGTGGAGACAACACAGAGCCGCAAAAGGTGGCAATGACCTCTCCCAAAGTACACGATTAAACCAAATGGAGAAACCAAAGCCAAGGCAGAGAAATGTATCTCCCATCTCTGCCTGTTGGCATCCTAAGGCGTTGCGGTATTTGAAGAATAGGAATCGTGGGAGTGGGTTCTCTCTCCACCATTTGTCGCTTCTGTAATTTGGACAGGCAGCTTCATCTTTCTGAATCTCCCTTCCTTGTCTGTAAAAGAGGGCAGTGCTGCCTGTCCTAATTCCCTTATAAGCTGCCGAGCGGTATATAAATGCTGTCTACTATGAGAAATGATCGGTGTGGCCAGGAGAAAAACATGCTGGCTTTCCACTGGGGAAAGAAATCCATCTCTGTGCCCGGGGAAATTCTTCATCCCCTTTCCTCACCTCCCCAAGTCACCTCAGCTCCCCCGACACTCTCCCTGGTAAGTGTTGGAAGCAAACCCTGTGAAAATGCAGCCAAAGGAATAAAAAGGAGTAGAAACCTGTTTACCATGGAGCTGACCGGGCACCTGATTTCCCCCACTGTGGATATTCGTGCACCTTTTTCAGCCCAAGAACGTTGTTACTGACTGTTAAAGAGGGGAGTCCGATCACTCTGATCAGAGATGAGATGATCTGAGTTAGGGGAGTACTGGTTACTTTGGTAAGAGTCCAGGAACCCCTCCATCATCTCTCCCTGGGATCCAAGGGCCGGGGGCGGGGGGCGGTGGGGAGTGTGGGCAGCCGCCATGAAATCCACAGCGTGACGCACCCTCGGAACCCAGCCACTTGCTCCCTGCACCTTGCAGCGGGTGGAGACAGTGCAGATGCACCAAATACACCAAATACTGTGAGGGTCTTGGCCACCTGCCTTTTAAAGAAAGGCGGTGCTGAAAGAAACCTCTTCCTCTAGTCCCTACAGTAGTCTGGCTTTTCCAGATGAAGTCAGGGGTCTTTTCTGAACCCCAGAGGAATGCCAGACCCGTTTCAGAATCACCACCTCATTTGTGACAGTTGGAATTCTCCACTTCAGAGCAGCCTGGCCCTGGAGCCTAGGTGGCCCACACAGTGACCGAGCGAGGGGAGCCGGCTGGACACCTGGCAGAGGCTGGCGACTCCAGGCTGCTGGAGAAGCCACTTAGACAAACAACAGAATGTCACTTAAACACGGAAAGAAAAGAAAGTAGTTGCCTTAATAAGCTCATAAAAGGCAGCTCCCCTTGAGAAAGTAACAAAAGTCTTTCTGTTGTTCTTGAAAGAGAATCTAGGGGAATGGGCTTTTTTTTTTTTTTTCTTTCGAAGGGCTATACATTGTATAGAATTCTGGGTTTTTTGTTTTGTTTTGTTTTCTCGACAATACCGTTAATGAGTGGGCTTTCCTTTATTGAAGAGTGACATGTTTCAATCTCCATGCTTGGAATAGAAATCAGCTTTCTGAAGTCTACGGCTCAGATTTTATGATTCTACTCCTTAAAATATTATAGACCACATTACACGGCACAACAGAGTGCTCGCTGGACACTTTTGTTATGGCACGTTCACGTTCCTGTTTGTTTGAGGGCCTCGGAGCCCTGCAGACGATCCCACAGTAAGTCTGTTGGTCACTTTGCTCCCAATCTGCCTCCTTCTTGAGGGGGCGGAGGGGGGAGATACCTTTCCTCTTTCTCTCCTCCTCTCTCTGACCCCCTCAGTGCTTTTCCAACTAAGCAGAGTCCAGAGCAAGGTCATCTTCTCTCCCTCACTGAAGGGGGCTCTGCAGAGGAAGGTGCTCTGGCCCAGGGGTGGGAAAAGCTGGCCGCCGGTTGGTCCTGACGTTCCATCACTTCCTAGCTGTGTGGCTTTTCAATTTCCTCGTCTGGAGAACAGGGGGTCATTCTGCACCCTTACATCCGTCTCCTCTGCCGTGAACGAGTCTGTAATGTGTACACACCGCTGGCACGTGCAACGGGGAGAGAGCTCCGTCTGTCGGCTCGCCCAACTTTCCCACCTCCCCGAGTCCCCCTTTGTTTTTCCCCTCGACAGCCCAGCAGGCAAAGTCACTTCATCGCACATTGGTACAGACGAAGCAGGACACGACTGGCCTCTCCCCGCTCTCAGCCCCTCAGTCCCCCGGCGGTGGAAGTGCTTTGGCCTAACGCATTGGATTTGGGCCCCCTTTTCAAAACGCTGTTCGAGTTCAAACCAGTTGGCTTCCTTTGAAAGTCCCTCTCGCCATTTCTCCCCTTCAGACCCACTTCTCTTTCCACGCGCTCCTGGCTCTCATTCTACCCGGGAGCCCACCTTGTCTGGTCTTCCGGGCCTGACTTGATCTGATATGACGAACGTATGTCCCTCTAGCCCGTGACTGCCTTTCAGAGCACTTGAACCTCATTATCTTATTTTGATCATAGGAACCATGGTAGTCCCCTGTTATTGGCTTGGCCAAAAAGTTCGTTCGCCTTCTCCGGAAGATGTTATGGACAAACCCGAATGAGCTTTTTGGCCAACCCGGTGTTTCAGGAAATCGGGGCCCAGAGAGGTTATACATGACCTGCCACCCTGGGTGAGGCTAGTATATGTGGCAGAGGCACAAGGAGAGTCTGCTCTTCGCTTTGCACTATACCTGTCAACCACCGTGTCACAAACCTACAGTGAAGATCTCTGGATTCAAAAAAAATTGCCTCAGATGCTTGGCAGACTTACTCCTAGCAACTCTAACTGGGAATACCAGCAAGCCAACAAAATCTGAGCCGGTCTTAGGAATTAATTCTTCCGGACGTCTTGAATATTTTCAAATCTCATTTCAAATAATAAAATAATAACAATAACAAATTACTGCTACTAATAAAAAAAATACTGGTAGCAATGTGCCACTTTATGCAGGCAGAGTACTTAAGTACATTATGTCATTTACTTTTCACAACAGAACTGAAAGATTTTATTATTAGTTACTAGTTATGGAAAGCCAGAGAGGCTGAGTAATTCGCCCTCAGGGCAAACAGCCGGCTCTAAGAATCCTCATGCTGCCCCCTCTTCTCTGTTCCTGTTGGCTTACCTGAATCCATCCTTATTTCACAAGCTCCGCTCTCTTTTATGATTAACATTACAGTGGCATCAACCAACAGTTCACTTCAGCTTCTGTTGTTTCCTTAATTCGTACACACTCAGTTATGCCAAAATAATTCCACGTAGTTTTTCCAACAAATCCAAATTCATCAGAGCCCACAACACCTTTCCTGCCACCTGCCCTTCTTCCACAAAACAAGCTGTGGAAATTCAGATGGCTTTGCTCCTTGTCAGGTACATTATTGCTTATTATAAATTTTACAGATCAGAAGAGACTTAAAGGCAGCAAAATCTGTGCAGCACAGCCCAGCCTGCGTGCGTACCTGTTTCCATCAGCCTATGCCATTTTCTCTTTAGACTCAAGCTACCCTCGAGTACAGACAGAAATGAAAAATAATAACAACTCTGGCCCTAGTGATGGCGTTCTGCAGTTACAATTCATCTGTCATATGAGGGATTCCTAAACTGCTCATATGTAATAATCTGGGCCGCAGTGGCGGCTTCTTTTCTAGCTCCGCCGGGTTTTATGGGTCCTAGAGTAATCATTTCCGGAAGAGTTAAGCCAAGGAGAGCAGTCTGCACTAAATGCTACTAGCTGAGGATGGATGTTCAGTGATTATTTCTTCTGCAGTGGTGTGATTTATTTGTTCTTAGCAAGAATTGACTTAAAAATATCAACAGACTATCAATTAAATCCTTTCTAGAGTCACAAATGCAGATACAGCACTTCTCTTAGATTTGACGCCGAACAGATTGTGTTTCCTAGCTAAGTACCTTCCGTAGTTGATAATTTCCTAAGCAAACATCTGTATGGGTAATTCACTGTTTATGAGGGATGCTGAATTTGCTAGCTAGGATTTAGGGAACTTGATTTGATAAACTATCGTCTATACAGATTTCTCCCTGCCATATGGATCAGGTTTGTAAACACCGGCATGGGCACCTCTTTTGATTGCAGCGTGATCTGTGTTTACAGCATTTTAAATTATGGCAATTCTGCTTATTAGGTCTATGTTTAAGTGCACAGTTTTAGTGTGGAAAGAACTTACCAAATAATTAGAGGACGGCCACGTACGGTACTTGCTAGTTTTTACTTGTAAAGGGGAAACGAATGAAAAAGCCCATCTTAAGAGTGAGAAAGAAAATGGATTGGGGAGCAAAACTGATCAGACAATTACGTCTGAAAGGAATTTTGATTATATTATCATAGCTATGCAGCATAATCAAGCACCTTTCAGTAGAATTTCTTTGATAAATTTAACCAATAATTAGGCAATTGATTTTATATCCTGTCAAATTAATGTATAAATAATGTTCCAATTGGAATCATGCAAACGATTTTCTACATAGCCGTCTTAAATACTAGTCCTCCCAGGATGATTCAGAAAGCATCTATCCTATTCTGGTGTGGACTTTCAAAATTATAGTTTCTTGAAATAGTAATATAGTGTTCCATCCAAGAAAGACAACGACTGCTAAATATAATTTAGACTATAATTAACATTAACACTGATGGAGTCACATAAACGGACTAACTAATGATTGCACCCTCTGCTATTCTGATGACTAGTTCCTACCTAATGACACTGGGAAATATGTAAATTTGTCAGCAGGTGAAAATGCCCTTGACTGGGTAAATTATGTGGAGTATTACCTTTTCTGAAGCTAACTCAAAGCACTAATGGACTTAATACATAGCATTGCATGTGTGAGGTGAGCTATTCATGGAACCAAATTAGCCCATAAGAGAGATTACCCATTATTTGCCTCCCAATAATCATTTCCTCTTTTCTCACACACAAACCAACCCAGAAGAAAGATGCTAAATTTAATTATAACAACTATTATGTGAACAATGTAGGTAAGCCGTCCAGTGGGCCTCCAAATGCACTTAGAGCCTGGAAAGCAGTTTAAATATTTTCATGTGGAACCTGGGGGTTTGCAGCTAGTGTATGATGTGAATTTTAAATGATTATCCAGACGTCATTGGGTAAATGAGTAACGTGGGTAACGAGGTGACTGGCCCAGTGGATCAGGGGAACCTGTCAAACCTGGGACATGTCAGGGAAGGGATGATGTCAAATACCAGTAACTTAGCAACTCAGCATTTAGCTGTCCAGGGAGCGAACAAGCGTAAGCCCTTTAAAATAGCTGAGTAAATATATGAGTCCTTATGTATCTTGGGTGTGCTATAAAAATAAGCCTGTTTTCTGTCAACTTGTTTCTCTTTGCGAATATGGTGATTTATTATTTTCTATTGAGTTGAATGAAAGCACGTGAGAATTTAAGCCACGTGTAGAATTTACACCTGCTCTCTGTATCTTGGATGTACAGGGAGGGTAATGAAACGATGTGTTAGTTTGCCAAAAAGCAATCTAGGCGTATCGGAAAGACGTAATAGCTTCCAACTGTTGTTTAAGAGCCAGTTTCTTTTGTCCTAGCTGTGCTAGTGGGATTGGGTTGGGAAAAAATGTCTAATGCAAGGAGGTTAACCACTCCATGTGCATCTGTGTAAAGGTAAAACCAGTGTCTCTGGAAAATGCATGGAGAAAGTAGCCTCTCAGAATCAATTTGGTAGGCATCTTCCAAGTTTTGAAATGAAAGCACAAAGCAAGGCTTGCCCCATTCTCTTGTAGCTCACCAAAAGCATTATGGAGAATGAGAAAAAGAAATGTAAACTCCGTAATTGCTCTAACCAGAAGACATCCATAAGCCTAAATCACTATTTTGTAAAGATCAAACAGGGAAGAATCCAAGAGATGATTCCCGTGGTCATGGACCTGGGGCATAGATGATGAAGCACTGATTTTCAGGATAAGGGGCACACCACAAAAGGCAAAAAAGAGGGCTTCCCGGGTGGCGCAGTGGTTGACAGTCCGCCTGCCAATGCAGGGGACGCGGGTTCGTGCCCCGGTCCGGGAGGATCCCACGTGCCGCGGAGCGGCTGGGCCCGTGAGCCATGGCCCCTGGGCCTGCGCGTCCGGAGCCTGTGCTCCGCGGCGGGAGAGGCCACAACAGTGAGAGGCCTGCATACAGCAAAAAAAGCATGGGTGTGAAGGTTTGTGATGGGAGCTTCCGTGGGCCAACTCTGACACGTGTGCATTTTGAGAAGTAGGAAAGGCAGAACCGGATGAGAAATTACATAACTAATCCACATTTGTGGAAAGCACGTTGTTGCTGAGGCAAGGTGGAAGAGCCAGAGGCTGCTTTGAGAGCAGCTTGCAGAGCTGATGTTTCCTGATAAGGCAGAAGTAAAGGCCGAAGCACTGGGTGGCACACCCTGGTGTTCAGAAGAGAATTCCTGCTAGTCTGGTAATATTAAGCCATGGCCGCCACTGCCACAAACATATCCTGCAAATAACTGATCCAGGAAGAATGCCTGTCCCTAAAAAATTAGTAATAATCAAAAAAGGAATCACTATGAGAGCTATGCAAAACTTAAAAAAAAAAAATAGCATATGAAAAAATATAGCAGAAGAAACGTTGCTAGGGAACAAGTTAAAGCTATGACCAGCGTAGTGGCTTGAATTGTTTAAAAATGGGGGCTTCCCTGGTGGCGCAGTGGTTGAGAGTCCGCCTGCCGATGCGGGGGACGCGGGTTCGTGCCCCGGTCCGGGAAGATCCCACGTGCCGCGGAGCGGCTGGGCCCGTGAGCCGTGGCCGCTGAGCCTGCGCGTCCGGAGCCTGTGCTCCGCAACGGGAGAGGCCACAACAGTGAGAGGCCCGCGTACCGCCAAAAAAAAAAAAAAAAAAAAAAAAAAAGCAGTTTTGGGACTTCCCTGGTGGCGCAGTGGTTAAGAAGCCACCTGCCAATGCAGGGGACATGGGTTCGAGCCCTGGTCCAGGAAGATCCCATATGCTGCAGAGCAACTAAGCCCGTGAGCCACAACTACTGAGCCTGCGCTCTAGAGCCCGCGAGCCACAACTACTGAAGCCCACGCGCCTAGAGCCTGCGCACCGCAACAAAGAGCAGCCCCCTCTCACCACAACTAGAGAAAGCCCGTGCTCAGCAACGAAGACCCAATGCAGCCAAAAATTTTTAAAAAGCAGTTTTATCTAAAAAACAAGAGCCAAAGCAGTGATACAAGAGCTTAAAGATGCTATTTAAAAAGTACATAGGTAAAGAACTGCAAAGTAATGGATTATGAAGAGAAAATCATTAGAATTAGCACATTTAGGATCTGTTTTTCCCTAAATGAAGGAGTAACAGCAGTAAATAATTTGTTAGCTATCCTCATCAAGAAAAAAAGGGCAAAAACACAAATACATAAAACAAGGAATGATAAAGAGAAATAACCTCTCAGATACAGAGAAAATAAAATAATCACAAGTGGCAATTTACTCACCTCTGTACAAATAAATATAAGCATCTAGATGAGGTGGACAGTTTTTCTAGTGAAATATAATTGACTGAGACTGACTCCAGAAGAGAGAAAATCTAAACAGATTTATCACCATCAATGAAATGGAGACTGGTCCCACCCATTACTGAAGTCATCACTCCCAGAAGGGGCTTCATAGGAAAATTCAACCAAACCATTAAGGTATAGTATAGCTCAGCTGTTCCAGAACATAGACCAAGAAACATTTGCTGCGTATTTTTTTAGAAAAGCTAAACTAGTACATAATATTGATACCAAAATCTTACAGAAGCAATATATAAAAAAGAAGATTACAGAATAATATCACTTGTGAATATTGATGCAAATTTCCTTAATGAAATACTAACAAAGAGAATCAGATAGTATTTTAAAGGACATGCAGCGTGACTTAGTGGCTTTTGTTCCAGGAATGTAAAGCTGGTTCAATATTAGGAAATCCATTAATGCAATGCCTTTTATGAGTAGAATAAGAAAGAAAAAAACTGCATGATCATCTTTGTAAATGCTAAAATATACTTGACAAAACTCAACACTTACTCTTGATAAGACAGAAGAAGATGGAAACATCCTTAATGTGATAAAATATATCCATCTCAACCCAAAAGCTAGTGTCACATTTCACAGAGAAACTCTAGAGACGTTTCCATTACAGTCGAGGAGAAAGGTTAGATATTCTTTATCATCCTTATTATTTAATATTGTTCTGGATGTTGGCCAAGGTGATTAAACAAACTAAAGAAATAAGAGGTATTAAAATGGGAGAGAATGTGTAAAATGATTATTATTTGTAGATTATATATATTGTTTTCCTGAAAACCCCAAGAGAAATAACCAAAATGATTATTATGAACAATACAATTCTGCAAAGTTTCAGTATGCAAAATAAATATATAGAAATTGTCTTTATATGTAAGAAGACAGTCAACTAAAAGGTATAATGGGGCAAAAAGACTCCATTTATATCTTATGTGTTCGTTCACAGGAAGTGTCCCAGAGCCATATGAACACACCAGGTCACTACGAGAGATACCAAAGCATATTTAAACAAATGGAAAGTCATACCATCCTGAGATAGGAAAATGATATTTCCAACATTTCTATTCTCCCTAAGTTAATCTTGAATCTTTCCCTCACACCACACAACAGTATTAGTTCCAGATGTATGAAAGATTAAAAACAAACTCATAAAATATTAGAAGTAAATATGGGAGAATTTCTACATTTTTCATTTCCTGCCTGTCTCCTGATAAGCTGGCAGGGGTAAGAGGCAGTCAGGGGAAAGTTCAGATGTTTGAGGAGATTGGAGAAGGTTTGAAATAGTCATTGAAAGGGAGAGAGGGAGCAGTCTAAGGGATACAGTAAGATGATGAGGCAAATGTCAAGCATCGGGTGATCCTGAAGACCTGAAGTTTGCATAGGTCCCAGTCTGTAGACTGTGATTTTCTCCAGCAGGGCTTAGCTCATTACACAGAGACCACTGATTAATGGGTCAAGGGCAACCTGGAGGCCTCAGAGAGGTTGAATAAATTCCTCCAAGTCACATAATCATACAGCTACTAAGCAGATGAAACAGGATTGGAACTCAGGTTGGCCTGAACTGAATGTACACACTAATAATAATATCAAACAATTACATAGCAGTTTTTTGTAGCTGGCACTGTTCTAAGGATTTCACATATAGTAACTCATATAATCATCATACCAATGCCAGGGAGCAAATACTATTATCACCCGCTCTGATACAGATAATGAAATGGAAGGACTTTGGGCTTAGGTGACTTTCCAAGTTCAGCAGCTAACCAGTGGCGCAGCCAAGATCTCGACCCAGGCAGTCTGGCTTCAGAATCCATGCTGTTAACCGTTACGCATTCTGCTTTTCACCATGAGGATACAGGGATGAAAGAGTAGGTTTTAAGTGATTATTACAGAACTCAGACCCTGACCCAACTGGATAACAATAAAGTTAGGTGAGATTGCCACAGGTCAGATTGCCACAGGTCAGAATCAGGAAAACACCTTACCAGATGGACTAAATCTGATAAAATGAAGTTTCATAGGAGTATAACTGTGCGGTAACTCACTTGAGTCCACCAGTGTTTAGAGTAGACATATATTGCTGCCTAAAACTGTATTAATTAAAGACAAGTATCTAGAGCAGGGCTTTTCCTGTAAAGGAAAACTTTTCCTGTAAAGAGCCAGATTATAAATATATTTGGCCTTTTAGGGCATATGTTCTCAGTCTCAACTACTCAACTCTGTTGTTTGTTTTAGCATGAAAACATCCATAGACAATATGGAAAATGCTGGTGACTGTGTTGCAATAAACCTTATCGACAAAAACAGTCAGTGGGCCAGGTTTGGCCTGTGAGAGAGGTAGTTGGCTGACCCCTAATCTAGAACACCTAGAAATAAGAGGGGGGTGGATCCCCTCTGCTTTGTTCTACTTAGACCACACTTGGCATGTGGTATTGATTTCTGGCCAGCACATTAAAAAACTTACATTCAATAAAATTTAGCTTTTATTTGTTAGTTACCATCCTTTGAGTTTTAACATATGCACAGATTCCTGTAATCACTACCTTTAACAGAATACAGAACAATTCCAATATCCCAAAGAGTTCCTCCACATTTTTACCCTTGTGCAGTCAGATTCTTCTCCCCACCCCCAAACTCTAGCAACCACTGACCTCTTCTCTGTCCCTACAGTGTTGCCTTTGCCAGAGTGTCATATAAACAGAATCATACAGCAGTAATGTAAACCTTCCATCGTGCGTCTTTCACTCAGCATATGACTTTGAAATTCATTCAGGTTGTTGCATGCAGCAATAGTTCATTACTTTCTGAGTAACAATCCATTACAGAGATATGCCACAGTTTGTTTATCCATTCACCTGTTGAAGAATATTTGGGTTGTTTCTAGGTTTTTTTTTTGTGTGTGATTATTAATAATGTTGCTATCAATAGTCATGTACAGAATTTTGTGTGGACATATGTTTTCATTTATCTTGGGTATATACCTAGGAGTGGGACTGCTGGGTCAAGTGTATGTTTAAACTTATAAAAAAGTGCTGAATTGTTTTCCAGTGTGGCTGTACCATTTCCAGAGTGGCTGTATATATGAGACTCAGTTGTTCACATCCTTGCTAGCCCTTGATCTTATTGTTATTTTTTAATCTAAGCCTTTCTAATAGGTGTATAGTGGTATATCATTGTGGTTTTACATTGCATTTCACAAATGACAAATGATGTTGAGCATCTTTTTTCATTTTTGTATATCTTCTTTGATGAAGTGGCCATTCAGATCTTTTGCCCATGTTTTTCAAATTTATTTTTATTGCGGTAACATTGGTTTATAACACTATATAAGTTTCACGTGTACCATATTATATTTCTACTTCTGTATACATGACAGCATGCTCACCACTAAATATTTCATTTCCATCGATCGCCATACAGTCAATTCCCTTTACCCATTTTGCCATCCCTGTGCCCCGCCCCTTCCCCTCTGGTAACCACTACTCTGTTCTCTGTTATCTATATATTTGTTTTTGTTTGGTTTGGTTTTTAAAATTCTTTTTTTTTTTTTTTTTTTTTTTTCCCTGGTATTCGTCTTTCTCCATCTGACTTATTTCACTGAGCATAATACCTTCAAGGTCCATCCACGTTTTCGCAAATGATGAGATTTCATCTCATGGTTGAGTAGTATTCCATTGTATGTATGTTCCACGTCTTTATCTATTCCTCTGTTGACGGACAGTTAGGTTGCTTCCGTATATTGGCTATATAATAATGTGGCAGTGAACATAGGGGTGCATATATCTTTCCAAATTAGTGTTTTCATATTCTTTGGATAAATATCCAGAAGTGGGATTCTGGATCATATGGTAGTTCTAGTCTTCATTTTTTGAGGACTCTCCATGCTGTTTCCCATAGTGGCTACACTAATTTACATTCCCACCAACGGCACATAAGGGTTCCCTCTTCTCCACATCCTCGCCGACGCTTGTTATTTCTTGCCTTTTTGATAGTAGCCATTCTAACAGGCATGAGGTGATATCTCATTGTGGTCTTGATTTGCATTTCCCTAATAATTAGTGATGTTGAACTTTTTTCAGGTGCCTGTTGGCCACCTGTATGTCTTTGGGAAAACGCCTATTCGACTCCTCTACCCATTTTAATCGGTTGTTTGGTTTTTTTGTTGTTGAGTTGCGTGAGTTCTTTATGTATTTCGTCTATTAACCCCTTATCAGATGTGTGATTTGCAAATATCTTTTCCCATTCAATAGGTTGTCTTTTCATTTTGTTGATGGGTCTCTTTTGCTGGGCAGAAGCTTTTTGTTATGATATAGTCCCATTTGTTTATTTTTGCTTTTGTTTCCCTTGCCTGAGGAGACATATCCAGAAAGATATTGCTAAGACCAATATCAAAGAGTGTATTGCCTATGTTTTCTTCTAGGATTTTTATGACTTCAGGTCTTACATTCAAGTCTTTAATCCATTGTGAGTTGATTTTTGTATATGGTGTGAGACAGTGGTCTAGTTACTTTTTTTGCATGTGGCTGTCCAGTTTTCCCAACATGATTTATTGAAGAGACTATCCTTTTCCCATTGTGTGTTCTTTGCTCTTTTGTTGTAAATTAATTGTCTGTATATGTATGGGTTTATTTCTGGGCTCTCAATTCTGTTCCATTGATCTATGTATCTGTTTTGCTGCTAGAGCCATGCTGTTTTGATTACTGTAGCTTTGTAATATAGTTTGAAACCAGGGGGTGATACCTCCAGCCTTGCTCTTTTTTTTTTTTTTCTTCAACATTGCTTTGGCTATTTGGTGTCTTTTGTGGTTCCATATAAATTTTAGAATTTTTTGTTCTATTTCTGTGAAAATGTCCTTGGGATTTTGATAGGGATTGCACTGAATCCCTAGATTGCTTTAGGTAATATGAAAATTTTAACCATGTTAATTCTTTCAATGCGTGAGCATGGAATATCTTTCCATTTCTTTGTGTCTTCTTCATTTGCTTTCAACATTTCTTATGATTTTCAGTGTACAGGTTTTTCACCTCCTTGGTTAAATTTATTCCTGGGTATTTTATTCTTTTCACTGTGATTGTAAATGGAATGGTTTTCTTAACTTCTCTTTCTGCTGTCTCATTGTTAACATATAGAAATGCAACAGATTTTTGTATGTTGATTTTATACTCTCCAACTTTACTGTATTCATTTACTATTTCTCATAGGCTTCTGATGGAGTATTTAGGGTTTTCTATATGTAAAAACTTGCCACTTGCAAATAATGAGTTTTACTTCTTCCTTTCCAGTTTGAATGCCCTTTTTTTCTTTTTCTTGACTAATTGCTCTGGCTAGGACTCCCAATAACAGTGGCCAGAGTGGGCATCCTTGTCTTCTTCCTGATTTTAGAGGGATAGCTTTCAGTTTTCCACCACTGAGTATGATGTTAGCTGTGGGTTTGTCATATATGGCTTTTATTATGTTGAGGTACGTTCATTCTATACTCGATTTATTGAGAGGTGGTTTTTTTGGTTTGTTTGTTTGTTTTTGTCACAAATATATGCAGAACCTGGTTAAATGCTTTTTCTAGATCTATTGAGATGATCATATGCTTTTTATCCTTCATTTTTTTTCATGTGAGTATCACATGGACTGATTTATGGATGTTGAAGCATCCTTGCGCCCCTGGAATAAATCCCACTTGATCATGGTGTATGATCCTTTTTGTTGTATTGTTGGATTCTGTTTGCTAATATTTTGTTGAGGATTTTTGCATCTATGCTCATCAGAGATACTGCCCTGTAATTTTCTTTTTCGTGTTGTATTATTTGTCTGGTTTTGGCATCAAGGTAATGTTGGCCCCATAAAATCAGTTAGGAAGCATTCCCTTCTCTTCAGTATTTTGTAAGAGTTTCAGAAGGATAGGTATTAAATCTTTTTTGAATATTTGGTAGAAATTGGCCAAATCTACCAAACTGTCTGGTCCTGGACTTTTGTTTTTGTGAGAAGTTTTTGATTACTGTTTTCAATCTCTTTTCTGACAATTAGTCTATATTCACGTTTTCTATTTCTTCATGATTCAGTCTTGGAAGGTTGTATGATTCTAACAATCTGTCCATTTCTTCTAGGTTGTCCAATTTGTTGGTGTATAGCAGCTCATAATATTCTCTTATAATCCTTTGTATTTCTAGGGTATCCATTGTTATTTCTCCTCTTTCATCTCTGATTTTATTTATCAGCGCCTTTTCTCTTTTTTCTTAGTGAGTCTGGCTAAAGGTTTGCCAATTTATCTTTTCAAAGAACCAGCTCTTAGTTTCATTGATCTTTTCTGTTGTCTTTTCGGTCTTTATTTCATTTACTTCTGCCCTGATCTTTATTATTTCCTTCCTACTGACAGTGAGCTCATTTGTTATTTAATTCCTCTAGGTTAGATTGTTGATTTGAGATTTTCCTTGTTTATTGAGGTAGGCCTGTATTGCTATAAACTACCCTCTTACTACTCCTTTTGCTGCATCCTATAGATTGTGGTATGTCATATTTTCATTTTCATTTGTCTTCAGGTATTTTAAAATTTCTCCTTTGATTTCTTCATTGATCCAGTAGTTGCTTAGTCGTGTGTTTTTCAATCTCAACATATCTGTGATTTTCCCATCTTTCTTCTTGTAGTTGACTTCTAGTATCATACCACTGTGACCAGGAAAGACGCTTGATATCATTTCAGTCTTCTTAAATGTACTGAGACGTGTTTTGTGTCCCAACATATGGTCTGTCCTTGAGAAACTTCCATGTGCACTTGAGAAGAATGTGTATTCTGCTGCACTTGGATGGAATGTCCTGTACAAACCTTTCAAATCCATGTGGTCTGATGTTTTCATTTGTGGCCTCCATTTTCCTTGTTGACTTTCTATCTGGGTGATCTACACATTGACGTCAGTGGGTGTTAACATTCCTTACTATTACTGTGTTGCCGTCAATTTCTCCCTTTAGGTCTGTTAATAATTGCTTTATATATTTTGGCATTCCTATCTTGGGTGTATATATATTAGTAACTGTTATGTCTTCTTGATGAATTGTTCACTTTACCATTATATGATGTCCATCTTCATCTCTTGCTACTTTTTTTTTGGCTTGAAGTCTTGTTTTGTCTGATATGAGTATGGCTACACCCACTTTCTTTTGGCTGCAATTTGCCTGGAGTATCATCTTCCATCCCTTCACAAGCAGCCTTTACAACGGAGGTGATTCTCCTGGAAGCAGCATATAACATGTGGGTTTTGTATTTTAATCCATTCAGCCACTCTGTGTCTTTTGATTGGTGAATTCAATTCATTTACATTTAGGGTGATGAATGATAGATAAGGACTTAGTACTGCCATTTTATCTTATGTTTTCTGGTTGTTCTATATGTCCATTTTTCCTTTTTCCTTGTGTTTCTGTCTGCCATTTTGGTTTGGTGGTTTTCTGTGACGTTTTTCTCAGTTTCCTCTTTTTTTTTTTGCTTCATGTCTCTGCTGTACAGTTATGTTTTGTGGTTACCATGAGGTTTGTATAAAACATCCCATAAACAGAATAGTCCTTTTTCTGCTGATAGCATCTTATCTTCATTTGCCTATACACTTTCCATCCTTTTCCTCTTCTCTTTTGCTCATTTTAAAAAATCAGGTTGTTTTTTATCTTATTGTTGAATTGGGGGAGTTCTTTTTGTATTCTGGATATAAATTTTTGGTCAACTATGTTATTTGAAAATATTGTCTCCCAGTCTGTGGCTTGTCTTTTCATTCCCTTGACGAGGCCTTTCTAAGAGCAAAATTTCTTAATTTGATGAAGCCAAATTTATCATTTTTTTCTTTAGTGGATTGTGATTTTTGGTGTCAAGACTATAAACTTGTTGTTTAACCCGAGGTCGTAAAATTTTTCCTCCATGTTTTGTTCTAAGAGTTTTATAGTCTAATTCTTTACATTTATGTCTTTCATCTGTTTTGGATTAACGTTGGTATGTGGTGTGAGGTGTAGGTTGAAGCTTGTTTTGTTCATTGTGTTGAAGCACTATTTGTTGAAAAGAGTGTCGTTCACTATTGAGTTGATTTTTCATTTTTGTAAAAAAGTAGATTGACCTTATTTATATGGGTCTATTTCTGGACTCTGTAGTCTCTTCCATTGGCCCATGTCCCTGGCCTTTCACCAATACCATAACGTCTTGAATATTGTAGCTTTATAGTAAGTCTTAAGATAGGATAGTGTGAATCCTCCAACTTTGCTCTTTTTCTAAAATGATTTGGCTATTCTAGTTCCCTTTCCTTTCCATATGAATCTTGGGAACATGATGTCTACATTTACAAAGAATCCTGCTTGAATACCTGTTAGCACTGCGTTACATCTATAGGTCAATTTGGGAAGGATTGACATCTTTACCTTGTTGTATCTTTCAATTCATGAATATGGTATTCCTCCCCATTTATTTAGGTCGGCTGCCCTGTTTTGAGAGAGACGTTGATAATCTATCATTCTATTTTGGGGAATGTATGCTTGGGGAAAATCCAAATCCCTAAAAAACCTATATGAACATCATTACAACATTATTTGTAATAGCAAAAAAAAAAAAAAAAAAAAAAAAAACGCTACTGTATATCCAACAATAGGGGAATAGTTAAGCAAATTCTGAGTTATACACTCAAAAAAATAATTGACCATTAAAAAGGTGGCTTTGAGGATGATATAGCGACATGGGAAGAAAACTTACAATATAATGTTAAATGAAATAACCAGAATATAACATTTTATGTGCTTAAATTTTGTAGCTATGTAAAAATATGAATAAAAGAAGCTAAAGGAAAATACTCTGAAACAATAGTTCTTACTGTGTTAGAGTGATAGGCTTATGGGTGAGTGTTTTGTTTTCTAAATGTTCTCGATTTCTATAATTTACATTACTTTCATAAAAAGTTTTTTTAAGGGGGAATGCTGCTGAACTGAAATACATTTAGCAAAGAGTAAGCAGGGTAATGAGTGGATTCACAATCGGAATGGCTGAAGAGATAAGCTAACCAGAAGAAAATTGAACTAGAAGAGGGAGCAGGCCAAAGCTGCCTGAGGGAATTATCATGTGGAAGCGAGACTCAGAGGGGCCGGATTTAGGCTAGGGAGCCTCAAATGGTGGAACCCCTGAGGGGCAGTTACAGGGGGATAGTATTTGAGCAATAAGAGGAAAAATGTTCTAGGGAGACATCATGGTTAAGAAAGTAGAGCTTGGGGCTCCCCTGGTGGCGCAGTGGTTGAGAGTCCGCCTGCCGATGCAGGGGACACGGGTTCGTGCCCCGGTCCGGGAAGATCCCACGTGCCGCGGGGCGGCTGGGCCCGTGAGCCATGGCCGCTGAGCCTGCGCGCCCGGAGCCTGTGCTCCGCAACGGGAGAGGCCACAGCGGTGAGAGGCCCGCGTACCGCAAAAAATAAAAAAAAAAATAAAAGAAAGTAGAGCTTGGCTCTTCTCACCAGCTATACATTCTTGGGGAACTTAACCATTTCGGATCGATCTCCTTTACAAAATTGAGATACTACTGCCTAACTTTCAGGATTAGTGGGAGGGTTGAATGAGGTGATGTACGTGAAACCTGTTGAATAGTGCTTGGAACACCCAGTGTTACCTCCTCCCTCTCTCTCTGATCCAACTGGTGGATCTAAGGACTAAAGGGAGGTGAGGTCTCTGTCACCAAAGGTATTCAAGCAGAGGTATTGTGCTTCCCCAGCGCCTAGAGGTCGGTGTCAAACTCATCTCTCTGTCCCTTTGCCCTAGCCCAGCATCTCCTCCTACACACACACACACACACACACGTATGCACACAAAGGTGACAAGTATAGGGGTCTAAAAAGTGCATAGAACAGGTACACTGTGTTTGTTGAATGACTTACATTTGCAGAGGAATGGTTAGAGAAAACCACCTCATAGTGTTATTTACACCCACCGACGGTAAAGTTATTATTTGATTTTCCATGAAGATGTTGTAAGTTAATAAGCAGATAATAGTGTTTAGTGAGTAGAATATTCATACAAATATTAGGCATTATAATGACTCCATTACTTATTTCTCCAAACAATATATTTAGCGCCACTTTTTCTGCTTAGTTTTTCCATTGCCACTTATTATTTAATACCATTGCCGGAGCCTATTTTTACTATTGGTCCTCAAAGTACAATAATGTTGGCATTATCTCTTTAAACAAGGCATTGATGAAAAGACAGGGTGGGACCCCCATATGCGCCTATAACCGGAGAGAGGAGTGATGGTACCATTCACTATGCTTATTATTATTGTGCTCACAAGAAAGAAGCTTCCATGAGATGTGTCGTTTCCTCCAGAGTGAGTTTCCCAGACCTTTTTTGTTGCCGGAAGCCTGTATGTTGCTGCTGTCAAACACTCTCAGCCTCACAGCAAAAGTGGTGTCAAAACACAGCACACCCCCAAGGCCCTTCATCCCTGGGATGAACACGCTAACACCAACAGACTCACCCAGCTCTCCCCTGGCACTAGGTGAATTAGAAATGGCCGAATCACGGCACACGGGGCAGCTGTTCTCCCCCTCTTGGCCAGTCATGGACTCCTTGTTATTTCCAGTGATTCAGGCTTGGCAGAAGCTGGGGTCACAGTCAAGGCTCAGGGGTTCTGTCAGAAGCTCCAAGCAAATGGGGCAGGTCACTTCCTCCTGTATGTTCACGAGGATTCCTGAAGCCATGGCAGCTGCTCCCCTGCTCCTACCTGTCCTGACTTCTGAGGGTTCTCTTGCTCACAGAGCCCTGCATGATTGGAAAGGTTAGAAGTGGGCAGAGGAAGAAAGGTAGAAAGAAAATGACACTAGCTGTGTAGAAATCAAGGATGAGCCAAGAACAAAATATTGAAGGACAAAAAAGGAAAGGGGGAGAAAAAAAGAAAGGAGCTTCTTGACCTGGTTTTAAAAAAAAAAGAAAAGAAAAAGAAAAAGCAATGGCCGAATCACAAAACAAAGAAAGAAGGCCCATCTAAAACTAAGGCAGACGAAAGCATCATGGCTCTCTGGGCCTCCGATCATTTTTATTCAGTTTGCTCTCAACTTCTCAGGACCTGTTGTCACTGGAGGAAACCTTAGAACCTTGTCCACCTCAAACTCTGCAGTTTCTTTCCTGCTCTTTAATGCAGGGTCCCCATCACAGCCTCACACACCCAGCACTTACGATACAAAAGTGAATAGTGGTGTGCTACGGAGGCTCTACGCTGATTCTGTCGGAGTCTGGTCTGTGTTACAGGGTAAAGCCCACCCAGCGCCAGCCTTTGGGACAACTGGGATTAAGAAGAAAGCAATGTGGCAGTGACACTGGACTGGGCATCGAGGGACCTTAAAGCTAGTCTTCAACCTTCCACTACCTTATTTTATGACGCTCATCAAGTCACTTAAGCGTTACGTACTTCGCAGTTTCCTGTAAAGTTGAAGTGCTGACCGTTCTGAGCTGCTCAATACAGCTGCTTGTTCAAACTTAATTACAATTTAATATAAGCTTACTTTCTCAGTCCATTAGGCACATTGCAAGTGCTCAGTAGCCACATGTGGCCAGTGGCTAGCATTGGACAGTACAAAATACAACATCTGCATAATTGCAGAAAGTTCTAGTGAACAGAGTTGCCCCTACATTATCTCTTTCTTTTCTAACTCTAGATTATCATTCTCTCTCTCCCTCTCTCTCTCTCTCTCTCTCTCTCTCTCTCTCTCTCTTTTTTTACCTGTTCCGATGAACCTAGTGGCAGGACAGCAATAAAGATGCAGACATAGAGAATGGAATTGAGGACATGGGGAAGGGGAAGGGGAAGCTGGGGCGAAGTGAGAGAGGGGCATGAACTTATATACACCACCAAACGTAAAATAGATAGCTAGTGGGAAGCAGCCGCATAGCACAGGGAGATCAGCTCGGTGCTTTGTGACCGCCTAGAGGGGTGGGATAGGGAGGGTGGGAGGGAGGGAGACGCAAGTGGGAGGAGATTGGGGGATGTATGTATGTGTAGAGCTGATTCACTTGCTTATAAAGCAGAAACTAACACACCATTGTAGAGCAATTATACTCCAATAAATAAAAAGAGAGAGAAGATTGGTTCAAGATGGTAGAGTACAAGGACGGGCTCTCACTCCCTCTTGCAAGAACCCCAGAATCACAACTAACTGCTGAACAGTCATTGACAGGACGACCCTGGAACTCACCAAAAAAGATACACCACATCCAAAGACAAAGGAGAA
This sequence comes from Lipotes vexillifer, assembly GCF_000442215.2. NCBI lineage: Eukaryota > Metazoa > Chordata > Mammalia > Artiodactyla > Lipotidae > Lipotes > Lipotes vexillifer. The sequence continues at coordinate 1,376,520 of NW_006774591.1, forward strand.
GCCACAGTGAGACGGAAGGAGGGGCACAATCACAATAAAATCAAATACCATAACTGCTGGGTGGGTGACTCACAAACTGGAGAACACTTATGCCACAGAAGTCCACCCACTGGAGTGAAGGTTCTGAGCCCCACGTCAGGCGTCCCAATCTGGGGGTCCGGCAATGGGAGGAGGAATTGCTAGAGAATCAGACTTTGAAGGCTAGCGGGATTTGATTGCAGGACTTCAACAGGCCTGGGGGGAAACAGAGACTCCACTCCTGGAGGGCACACACAAAGTAGTGTGCTCATCGAGACCCAGGGAAAGGAGCAGTGACCCCACAGGAGACTGAACCAGACCTACCTGCTAGTGTTGGAGGTCTCCTGCAGAGGCGGGGCTTGGCTGTGTGTCACCGTGAGGACAAGGACACTGGCAACAGACGTTCTGGGAAGTACTCCTTGGCGTGAGCCCTCCCAGAGTCCGCCTGTTAGCCCCAACAAAGAGCCTGGGTGGGCTCCAGTGTTGGGTCCCCTCAGGCCAAACAACCCACAGGCAGGGGACCCATCCCCACCCATCAGCAGACAAGTGGATTAAAGTCTTACTGAGCTCTGCCCACCAAAGCAACAGCCAGCTCTACCCACCACCGGTCCCTCCCATCAGGAAACTTGCACAAGCCTCTTAGGTAGCCTCATCCACCAGAGGGCAGACAGCAGAAGCAAGAAGAACTACAGTCCTGCAGCCTGTGGAACAAAAACCACATTCACAGAAAGATAGACAAGATGAAAAGGCAGAGGGCTATGTACCAGATGAAGGAACGAGATAAAACCCCAGAAAAACAGCTAAATGAAGTGGAGATAGGCAACCTTCCAGAAAAAGAATTCAGAATAATGATAGTGAAGATGATCCAGGACCTCGGAAAAAGAATGGAGGCAAAGATGGAGAAGACGCAAGAAATGTGTAAAAAAGTTCTAGAAGATCTAAAGAACAAACAGAGATGAACAACACAATAAATGAAGTGAAAAATACACTAGAAGGAATCAGTAGCAGAATAACTGAGACTGGAGAACGGATAAGTGACCTGGAAGACAGAATGGTGGAATTCACTGCTGCAGAACAGAATGAAGGAAAAAGAGTGAAAAGAAATGAAGACAGCCTAACAGACCTCTGGGACAACATTAAACGCAACAACATTCGCATTATAGGAGTCCCGGAAGGAGACGAGAGGGAGAAAGGACCTGAGAAAATATTTGGAGAGATTATAGTGGAAAACTTCCCTAACATGGGAAAGAAAATGGCCACCCAAGTCAATGAAGCGCAGAGAGTCCCAGGCAGGATAAACCCAAGGAGAAACACGCTGAGACACATAGTAATCAAAAGGCAAAAATTAAAGATGAAGAAAAATTATTGAAAGCAGCAGGGGAGAAATGACAAATGACATACAAGGGAACTCCCATAAGGTTAACAGCTGATTTCTCAGCAGAAACTCTACAGGCCAGAAGGGCATGGCATGATATACGTAAAGTGATGAAAGGGAAGAACTTACAACCAAGATTACTCTACCCGGCACGGATCTCATTCACATTCGATGGAGAAATCCAAAGCTTTACAGACAAGCAAAAGCTAAGAGAATTCACCACCACCAAACCAGCCCTACAACAAATGCTAAAGGAACTTCTCTAAGTGGGAAACACAAGAGAAGAAAAGGACCTAACAAAAACAAACCCATAACAATTAAGAAAATGGTAATAGGAACATACATATCGATAATTACCTTAGAACGTGAATGGATTAAATGCTCCAACCAAAAGACACAGGCTCGCGGAACGGATACAGAAACAAGACCCATATATATGCCGTTTACAAGAGACCCACTTCAGACCTAGGGACACATACAGACTGAAAGTGAGGGGATGGAAAAAGACATTCCATGCAAATGGAAATCAAAAGAAAGCTGCAGTAGCAATACTCATATCAGATAAAATAGACTTTAAAATAAAGAATGTTACAAGAGACAAGGAAGGACACTACAGAATGATCAAGGGATCAATCCAAGAAGAAGATATAACAATTATAAATATATATGCACCCAACATAGGAGCACCTCAATACATAAGGCAACTGCTAAGAGCTATAAAAGAGGAAATCGACAGTAACACAGTAGTAGTGGGGGACCTTAACACCTCACTTACACCAATGGACAGATCATCCACACAGAAAATTAACAAGGAAACACAGCTTTAAAGGGCACAATAGACCAGATAGATTTAATTGATATTTATATGACACTCCATCCAAAAACAGCAGATTACACTTTCTTCTCAAGTGCGCCTGGAACATTCTCCAGGATAGATCACATCTTGGGTCAAAAATCAAGCCTCAGTAAATTTAAGAAAATTGACATCATATCAAGCATCTTTTCTTACCACAGTGCTATGAGATTAGAAATCAATTACAGGGAATAAAAAGTAAAACACACAAACACATGGAGGCTAAACAATACATTACTAAATAACTGAGAAGAGATCACTGAAGAAGTCAAAGAGGAAATCAAAAAGTACCTATAGACGAATGGCAATGAAAACACGACGATCCAAAACCTATGGGATGGGGCTTCCCTGGTGGCGCAGTGGTTGAGAGTCCGCCTGCCGATGCAGGGGACACGGGTTCGTGCCCCGGTCCGGGAAGCT
>NW_006774591.1:1379273-1388797 GCF_000442215.2 Lipotes vexillifer
ACCAAAAAAAAAAAAAAAAAAAAAAAAAAAAAACAAAACAAACAAACAAACAAAAAAACCCAAAACCTATGGGATGCAGCAAAATCAGTTCAAAGCGGGAAGTTTATAGCTATACAAGCCTACGTGAAGAAACAAGAAAAACCTCAAATAAACAACCTAACCTTACACCTAAAGGAACTAGAGAAAGAAGAACAAACAAAACCCAAGGTTAGCAGAAGGAAAGAAATCATAAAGGTCAGAGCAGAAATAAACGAAATGGAAACAAGGAAAACAGTAGCAAAGATCAGTAAAACTAAAAGTTGGTTCTTTGAGAAGATAGACAACATTGATAAACCACTAGCCAGACTCATCACGAAAAAGAGGGAGAGGACTCAGATCAATAAAGTTAGAAATGAAAAAGGAGAAGTTACAACAGACACCGCAGAAATACAGAGCATCCTAAGAGACTACTACAAGCAACTCTATGCCAATAAAATGGACAACCTGGAAGAAATGGACAAATTCTTAGAAAGGTATAACCTTCCACGACTGAGCCAGGAAGGAGTAGAAAATATGAACAGACCAGTCACAAGTAATGAGATTGAAACTGTGATGAAAAATCTGCCAACAAACAAAAGTCCAGGACCAGATGGCTTCACAGGTGAATTCTATCAAACATTTAGAGAAGAGCTAACACCATCCTTCTCAAACTCTTCCAAAAACACTGCAGAGGAAGGAACACCCCCAAACTCATTCTATGAGGCCACCATCACCCTGAGAGCAAAACCACACAAAGATACTACAAACAAAGAAAATTACAGACCAATATCACTGATGAATATAGATGCGAAAATCCTCAACAAAATACTAGCAAACAGAAGCCAACAACACACTGAAAGGATCGTACACCATGATCAAGTGGGATTTATCCCAGGGGTGCAAGGATTCTTCAGTATATGCAAATCAGTCGATGTGATACACCATGTTAACAAATTGAAGAATAAAAACCATATGATCATCTCAGTAGATGCAGAAAAAGCTTTGGACAAAATCCAACGGCTCATTTATGATAAAAACTCTCCAGAAAGTGGGGATAGAAGGAACCTACCTCAACCTAATAAAGGCCATATACAACAAACCCACAGCAAACATCATTCTCAATGGTGAAAAACAGAAAGCATTTCCTCTTAGATCAGGAACAAGACAAGGATGTCCACTCTCACCACTGTTATTCAACATACTTTTGGAAGTTTTAGCCACGGCCATCAGAGAAGAAAAGGAAATAAAAGGAATCCAAATCGGAAAAGGAGAAGTAAAGCTGTCACTGTTTGCAGATGACGTGATACTATACATAGAGAATCCTAAAGATGCCACCAGAAAACTACTAGAGCTAATCAATGAATTTGGTAAGGTAGCAGGATACAAAATTAATGCACAGAAATCTCTGGCATTCCTATACACTAATGGTGAAAAATCTGAAAGAGAAGTTAAGGAAACACTCCCATTTACCATTGCAAGAAAAAGGAAAAAATACCTAGGAATAAACCTACCTAGGGAGACAAAAGAGCTGTATGCAGAAAACTGTAATACACTGTTGAAAGAAATTAAAGATGATACCAACAGATGGAGAGATATACCATGTTCTTGGATGGGAAGAATCAATATTGTGAAAATGACCGTACTACCCAAAGGAATCTACAGATTCAATGCAATCCCCATCAAACTACCAATGGCATTTTTTATGGAGGTAGAACAAAAAAATCTTAAAATTTGTATGGTGACACAAAAGACACCGAGTAGCCAAAGCAGTCTTGAGGGTAAAAACCAGAGCCGGAGGAATCAGACTCCCTGACTTCAGACTATACTACAAAGCTACAGTCATCAAGACAATACGGTACTGACACAAAAACAGAAATATAGATCAGTGGAACAGGATAGAAAGCCCAGAGATAAACCCACGCACCTGTGTTCAACTAATCTATATGACAAAGGAGGCCAGGATATACAATGGAGAAAAGACAGCCTCTTCAATAAGTGGTGCTGGGAAAACTGGACAGCTACATGTAAAAGAATGAAATTAGAACACTCCCTAACACCGTACACAGAAATAAACTCAAAATGGATTAGAGACCTAAATGTAAGACCAGACACTATAAAACTCTTAGAGGAAAACATAGGAAGAACACTATTTGACATAAATCAACAGCAAGATCTTTTTTGATCCGCCTCCTAGAGTAATGGAAATAAAGACAAAAATACACAAATGGGACCCAACAAAACTTAAAAGCTTTTGCAAAGCAAAGGAAACTACAAAGAAGATGGAAAGACAGCCCTCAGAATGGGAAAAAAATATCTGCCAGAGAATCAACAAAGTATTAATCTCCAAAATATATAAACAGCTCATGCAGTCCAATATTAAAAAAACAAACAACACAGTCCAAAAATGGGCAGAAGACCTAAGTAGACATTTCTCCAAAGAAGACATACAGATGGCCAAGAAGCACATGAAAAGCTGCTCCACGTTACTCATTATTAGAGAAATGCAAATCAAAACTACAATGAGGGATCACCGCACACCGGTCAGAATGGGCATCATCAGAAAATCTACAAACAACAAATGCTGGAGAGGGTGTGGAGGAAAGGGAACTCTCTTGCACTGTTGGTGGGAATGTAAATTGATAGAGCCCCTATGGAGAACAGTATGGAGGTTCCTTAAAAAACTAAAAATAGAACTACCATATGGCCCAGCAATCCCACTACTGGACATATACCCAGAGAAAACCATAATTCAAAAAGACACATGCACCCCAGTGTTCATTGCTGTGCTATTTACAGTAGCCGGGTCATGGAAGCAACCTGAATGCCCATCGACAGACGAATGGATAAACAAGATGTGGTACATATATACAATGGAATACTACTCAGCCATAAAAAGTGATGAAATTGGGTCATTTGTAGAGACTTGGATGGATCTAGAGACTGTCATAGAGAGTGAAAAGTAAGTCAGAAAGAGAAAAACAAATATCGCATATTAACACATATATGTGGAACCTAGGAAAAACGGTACAGATGAACCGGTTTGCAGGGCAGAAATAGAGACACAGGTGTAGAGCACAAATGTATGGGCCCCAAGGGGGGGCGGGAAGCGGCGGAGGGTGGTGGTGGTGGTGTGGTGAATTGGGAGACTGGGATTGACATGTATACACTGATGTGTATAAAATGGATGACTAATAAGAACCTGCTGTATAAAAAAATAAATAAAATTAAATTAAAAAAAAAGAAACCAAATTGAGTTATTTGTAGTGAGGTGGGTGGACCTAGAGTCTGTCATACAGAGTGAAGTAAGTCAGAAAGAGAAAAACAAATACCGTATGCCTATACCCATATATATGGAATCTAAAAAAAAAAAAAAAAACAAAATGGTTGAAGAACCTAGGGGCAGGTCAGGAATAAAGACGCAGATGTAGAGAACGGACTTGAGGACACGGGGAGGGGGAAGGGTAAGCTGGGACGAAGTGAGAGAGTGACATGGGCATATATACACTAGCAAATGTAAAATAGATGGCTAGTGGGAAGCAGCCACATAGATTATCTCTTAAGATCTGCTCTAGGTCTTCATTCTGAGTCTTATCATTAAATAAAACCAAGTCTAGTTTTACGTTTTCGACTAGTACCCTTGACCACGTTTAGAGTATATCTAAATAACTTATTTCCATCCTGAGGCTTCCGTAGAATGTATTGGTCAAAGGAGATTCTGGTTCTGAGCAGTGCCCCTACTACATAAAGAAGAACCAAAAATCAGTCTAAGTAGGTAGAAAGAAATAAGGTGAATGTTCCTGCAAAAGAGATGAGAAAATTTAAGGCATATACACCTGGCTCTGTGGGCAGTACCTCGGGCTAGTTCAGTGAGAGTGATGATGCCTCCATCCTCAGGCTCTGGGGAGGAAAGGGCACAGGAGGCTCTGGAAGGGCCCTCCCCCAAAAAACAGTACTCTCAAAGCCCAGAAACTGGGGACTTCCCTCGTGGTGCAGTGGTTAAGAATCCGCCTGCCAGTGTGGGGGACACGGGTTCGAGGCCTGGTCCGGGAAGATCCCACGTGCCGTGGAACAACTAAGCCAGTGCACCACAGCTGCTGAAGCCCGTGCGCCTAGAGCCTGCGCTCCGCAAGAGAAGCCACTGCAGTGAGAATCCCACACCCTGGAACGAAGAGTAGCCCCCGCTCACCGCAACTAGAGAAAGCCCACGCGCAGCAATGAGGACCCAACGCAGACAAAAATAAATAAGTTAAATAAATAAATTTCAAAAAAAAAAAAGAGAAAGCTATCTTGTTTGAAAAGCTACAGCAGCCCTTAGAAATGGAATCCTAACATCTTGTGTAAGTCTTTGAAAAGGCTTAGACTGGGATTGAGAGAAATTTATCCTTCTGTCTCCCTTTGCCTGGAGTTGTCATTCTCCAGTGCCTTTCACTTATAGTATAAGCTGGCTTTCTAAATGACTGCTGTGTTGCTGCATATACACTGTGTATCTGTCCAGCAGTGAGAGATCAACAAATCTCTGGTGATTCTGGGAAAATGATAACGAACTGCATGTTATTCTTTAAAAAAAAGCCAACTCTGACAAGTTTATTTTAGCCCTACTTTTGAATGATAACTAGTAAGTGTCATTATCTTACACTCATTCTTATTATGAAGACTCTAGCTACCTAGAGTCCGGCCGCACCCTGAGCCTGGACCTGATCTAGCGGCCCACCTCTTAGATGCCTTGCAGAGAGTAGATGCTCAATAAATGTTTTTAGAATGAATGAAATTCAAAGTAGATCATTCAGGTTGTTGCTGGGGGGAGAAGCCAGTGAAGGGGTGTAGGTTTTATCACGTTGGTTTAGCTGACCTGGAGCTGAAGCAGCAAACTGGAGGTTAACCATAAAGCAATATCTCATGCTAGGAGGATATAGCGTGTCATTCCATCCAGTAAAATGGCTCTGAAAAAGAAAAGACAAAAACAAACAAACAAACAAACAAACAAAACATAGCTGTAACATTGTGAAAGCCCAGAGAATTGTTTCAAGCCAGTATATTTTATTTTTATTTATTTATTTGTCTTTATTGAATCATAGTTGATTTACAATGCTGTATTAGTTTCAGGTGTACAGCAAAATGATTCAGTTATACATATATAAAACTGAATATATATATTCATGTGTGTGTGTGTGTGTGTGTGTGTGTGTGTGTGTATGTGTATGTATCTATTCTTTTTCAGATTCTTTCCCCGTATAGGTTATTACAAACTATTGAGTATAGTTCCCTGTGCTATATAGTAGGTCCTTGTTCGTTATCTATTTTATATATATAATAGTGTGTATATGTTACTCCCGAATTCCTAATTTATCCCTCCCCCCACCTTTGCCCTTTGGTAACTGTAAGTTTGTTTTCTATGTCTGTGAGTCTGTTTCTGTTTTGTAAATAAGTTCAGTTGTACCATTTTTTTAGATTCCACATGTCAGTTGATATCACATGATATTTGTCTTTCTCTGTCTGACTTACTTAGTATGATAATTTCTAGGTCCATCCATGTTGCTGCAAATGGCATTATTTCATTCTTTTTTATGGCTGAGTAGTACTCCATAAACAAAACAAAAAGACAACCTACCGAATGGGAGAAAATATTTGCAAATGATGCAGCCGACAGTGGATTAATCTCTAAAGTATACAAACAGCTGCTCACGCAGCTCAATATCAAAAAAAACCAAATAACCCAATAAAAAAAATGGGCAGAAGATCTAAATAGACATTTCTCCAAAGAAGACATACAGATGGCCAACAGGCACATGAAAAGATGCTCAGCATTGCTAATTATTAGAGAAATGCAAATCAAAACTACAGTGAGGTATCACCTCACGCCAGTCAGAATGGTCATCATCAAAAAATCTACAAACAATAAATGCTGGAGAGGGTGTGGAGAAAAGGGAACCCTCCTACACTGTTGGTGGGAATGTAAATTGATACAGCCACTGTGGAGAACAGTATGGAGGTTCCTTAAAAAACTAAAAATATAGCTAACATTTGATCCAGCAATCCAACTACTGGGCATATACCTGGAGAAAACATGCACCCCAATGTTCATTGCAGCGCTGTTTACAATAACCAAGACATGGAAGCAACCTAAATGTCCATCAACAGATGAATGGATAAAGAAGATGTGGGGTGTGTGTGTGTGTGTGTGTGTGTGTGTGTAATGGAATAGTATTCAGCCATAAAAAGAATGAAATAATGCCATTTGCAGCAACATGGATGATATATATGTACACACACACACACACACACACACACACACACAATCGAGCCAGTATATTTTAAATGATGGTCATTTGGATGTACTTAATGGTAAACTAATTTGAAACAGAAGAGCTAGAAAGTCGAAAAAGCTAAGAAATGGCCTTTGAGAAACCTCAGATTCCTCTGATGCCTGAGCTGGACGCTTGAGCAGAAGCCCTCCACCTAGGTTTCCTCTTTCCCCCCATCTTTGCAAAACATTTCTCAATGGCCAGTTCTTAACATTTCTTACCCTTGACCTGGTACGAATATTGCCTTTACCAAAGAAGGCAATTTCAGTCTAACAGCATTTTCTAGTGGGACGGCCAGTTTTCTGTTCTGACTGGTTCAACTAACTTGAGACAAATGTCCTGATAAGGATCGATATTTACAAGGCAATCATCTGTTGGGGAGTCGAATTCCATTAGTTGCATGGGCTGTGGCCTCAGGCTGCTGTTGCCGAAATTTGCAGAACTCGATGGATCTGGTTGAATTCTGCCCAGTATATCACTGTGGCGGTCTGTCCCCCTTTCGCAGCCTTTGGAGTGACTGGTCCAGAAGTTGCATAGCTAGGTCCTGCATATGGCCATCCACGTCCCATTACATTCAGTGGGTGAAGTGGAATTGATTGCATCTGGCAATGGCAAGAAGCTGAACAGATGGAATGAGCAGATGCTGAAGCTGTGGGCTCACTGATCTCTGTGCTCCCCAATTCTAAATTAGAATTAGGCTCTTTTTTAGTGGAACCCTGGTTTGGGGGCTGCCAGGACAACGGCAGCCAGTGTGAGCTGGACTTTTTGCGTGTACAGTCCAGGGGCCAATGGAGAAAATTTCCAGATTCCCTGAAACAACGGCCAACACTAGAGCGTTTTGAATAAAGCAGTCATTTATTTATTTGAAGGAATAATGCCAGGGTTTTTACACCACGTCAATGAAATCATAAGTTGCTGTTAGAAACTTTTAAAAGATTTAGGCTTTTTTGTTTGTTTGTTTTCCTGGTGGATTGCATTTTGCGTTGGGAAGTCTTGTCTAATGTAACAGTTGAGTTTATGTTTCTTCCCTATCAGCACTTGCATAGAAATCAGAGACACAAGCTCGGGAGACTGTCTTAAGAGCCTTCCAAACAGAAGAATATTCATTCAATTAAATGGAACAGCGTTTTGAGACCGCTAGAGAGGTTTGGGAGGAGTGTTAGTGATCAAACCCAGGAAAGTCTATGGTTCCACTGTTGTTGGGCTTCCCAAGAGCGAGCAAACAATCAGACAAATTGGACTGTTAGCCGCCTCACTGTGAGACAGCAGGCTCCCCTCGTGCCCAGCACTTCCCCACCGTCCCTGAGCACAGGATCAACTTCCTTAGCCAGTTTGGTCAGCCATGTTTATATGTCACGTAAAGAACCGCACTGCTCCATTTTCAGTTTTGCACCTTCTCATCAATATCACTGACTTTACAGAGATAAAGAATATAATCACATGATCGTGTAAGGCAGTGCGGTTGGTCCACTAGCCCCACCCCTACCCCTACCTTTCTAGGAATCCCTTTCCCAGTACCCTAGCCAGGGGCTATCCCGCCTTTTAGATATGGGCCACTCACTGCCTTCTAAAGCAGTAGGCTCTGTGGTTGGAAAGCTCACACAACTGGAAATTCTTTCTTAGTCTGAGCTAAAATTGTTCCCCTAATAACATCTACCCATAGGGCTAGTCCTAACCCCTTGGTCCGCAAAGCAGGTCCCAAATCTCTTCCGTGTGACAGCCCTTTGGGTATCTGAATGCACCTCTCAGACCTTCCCTCAGCCTCCCTTTTCCATAGACTAAACTTGCCCTGTTCTCTTAAAGGGCATTTATAAATGTTGTGGTAACCGTCCCTTTTAAGAGATTCCAATGCCCCTGCTGAAATGGGGCATCCAGGTGACACACTGTGTTTCAGATGCGGTCTGTCTCATACAATGTACTGTTATTGTACAGCCAACTGTTGCCTTCCACATTCCGGGCATCATGCTTACCTAAATGTCACCCGAGCTGACATTGGTCCTTTTGGCTGCCAAATCCCTCAGATTTACTTAGGGGTCAACTAAAATCTTTGGGTTTCTAGCCCATGAATTACAGCTAAGTCAGGTGGTCTTTTTCTCATTTTGTAATTTCACACTTGGTTTGTAGAATATAACTGCAGCTTTCATTTACCTCTGTTAAAATTCACCTTATTGATTGAATGACATGTTTCTGAAAGCATTTGTTTCAACCAGAGGGCTCAATAAAACGTGAGCCGTTATTATTATTATTCACACACAGACACACACGTACACACACATACGTGCACAGACACTGCTCCCCTCGCCTTCACCATGAAGCCTTTCCCAACGCCTCACACAGAGAACTCCTCCCTGACCCCGTAGTGTGTCAAGCAGACTGAGCTCTTCACTGGAAGGAACTTGGCTTTTTATGCTTTCTGGATCCTGGTGACTGGTACATAATAGTACAAGTTAGTAGAACAAGATGCAGGGAGTCCATCAAAGGGACTTCACCTCTTTGTGCCTGTTTCCTCATCTGTCCAACAAGTATGATGCTAATCCCTGAGTCTTTAGTTTGTGGTACAGAAAGTCCACGACTGGGAACTAAGTGCCTGACAGACTGTAGTCAGTTGGTAAATCTTGATATTATTCTTATTAATTATATGATAATTCACACATAGAAACTTCAGAAACTAATGATAATATCTCATATTAGCCAGTTATTACGGACTAGGCACTGGGGACAGGTGAATAAGACAAGGCTTGGGACAACATACTAGATACTTGAAGTAACAGCCAGCTCTGTGTTCGATGAGTATGGGATGCATTTGAGATCAGCAGAATTCAGACTGTGTTCTGCCCCTCAGCACGTGGGGCACCGCATTTTTGTTTCTAAGTTGGGCAAAGCAGGGCTGCCCACAAGTTCTTTGGCTTTGCTCAAGTCCTAGTCCTGGAGGGTATGCTTGGAAAATAATCGCTGGTGGAAAGGGGCCTTTTCTGATTTTTCTGGGTTTGACTAGGGCGTCTTCGGATCACAGGAGTGTAAGCATCTGCCCCATTGTCAGAAATTGTGTCGAATGCTCTATTGCTTGTGAAATACTGAAAAATAGAAGAGCATTGCTTACTCGGTCCTTTCTCCACAAAACACATTAGTCAGCCTCACGGAGGGGGGACACATCTAGTGTCGTGGAAAGAGCTTGCACCATGGCTCCGATCCCCAGCAATCGCT
>NW_006774591.1:1388814-1415326 GCF_000442215.2 Lipotes vexillifer
AAAGAGTGTGCACCATGGACCCGATCCCCAGCGATCGCTTACGGCCAGTGTGAGGCCCTACCTCTTGCAGCCTCCGCTACGTTGACTGCCCAGTGGGGGGATGAATCCCCGCTTTGTCTCTCTCGGGGAGGATCAAAGGAATCCAGAGACAAAGGAGTTTCAGACCAATATCGTGTGTGTGTGTGTGTGTGTGTGTGTGTGTGTGTGTGTGTGTGTGTAATTTGGGGGGTTAGCGGAGCAGTGATGCTTGTGTTGAGTACAGGTGTTCAGCCCTGAAGCCTGTTGCCGAAGTCTTGGCAACACTTTGGAGCAGGTGCTCATCTCCACCTGAAGAACAGGAAGAGGTTTAGTACAGGTGGATCAGGGTGTGTGCGTGTTCTTATCTTGGGAGTAGCAAGAACATAAAAACAGATTAATATCTTTCAAGTGTGAGTGAAAAGAATAACAGTGAACAATCTGCTGCGAGCTTCGTGCACGTTCCAGGTCTAACTGATTTTGAGCAGTGGATGAGCTTGCACCCAGGTTCTTTGCTGAAGACAGTCTTGCAGGAAATTATCTTCCTTTCAGCTGCCCCCTCCCTATCTTAATCAAAAGCATTGGTGGTGCCGCGGAGCCAGCTTGCTGCTTCATGAAATCTCACGTTCTCAAATACAGAGACTCAGCTGTCATTGAAAATGTGACAGTGTGCCTATCAATAGCTTCGTGTGGATCGGCCAGCAGGGCAGCGCACTCCGACAGTAACTCAAGATCATCCCATTCTGCCGCCCAATAAATACAGCAGACCTGGGGGAGAAGGTAGACTTTCGAGAAGCGATTCATCCATCCAGGTGTCTGAAACACCTTTGAATAAACCCAGAGGCACACCTCGAAAAGCCAGTGATGGAAAAGGGATGGATAACGAAGACTCTCATTGATCGAGGCATGCTCCGTGGTTGCTGAAGAGACAGTACGCCTATCCCAGACTGGGGCTTACTACCCTTTGGTTGACTCTGGCTCAATAGGAACCTGTGTCTTTTAAATCAGTGGTCCCCAACCTTTTTGGCACCAGGGACCGGTTTCGTAGAAGACAGTTTTTCCACGGATGGGATGTGGGGGATGGTTCAGGTGATACCGCGAGCCATGGAGAGCGACAGATGAAGCTTCGCTCACTCACCCGCCGCTCCCCTCCTGCTGGGCGGCCCGATTCCTAACAGGCCACGGAGCAGCACCGGTCTGCGGGCCAGGGGTTGGGGACTGTGGTTTTAAATGATGGGACTAATATTGGAGAAGACCAACCTTACTCCGGAAAAGCCATATAAAATTTAAAAGAAATCATTGAGTATTTTAAAGACACAGAGTATCTGGAAATTCAGCTTTAAACTGTTGTTGCGTAGAGTTACGTTGGGCCAGTTTTGATGAATACATAAGTAGCATTTGTCACGAACGTTGTCAACTGCATGCAAATGCACAACTCGAAAACACTTGGAAATAGTCTATCTCTTAAGTAGGTTAAGCATCCCCTCTAAATCTCGTATGCATTTTTAATGTACTTACAGCCTCTTTTTAAATAGCGCCAGGTAGGATAATCTGTGTCAGGGCTCCTCTGAACCGTACTTACAAATTCTGCTGCAGCAGTGCCACTGTGAATGAACCTGTGAAATAGCTCGTTGCATTACAGCTCTGCATACATCAAAGGCCCTCTCTGAACTGGATGATTATAGAAGGGGAAAAAAGCATGTTTTAGTGCTCCCTGAGAGTTATTAATATTACCTTTGAAATGACTAATTATGTTACCCATAAAGACTGGGAAAAAGTATTATGTAACTGGCTCATTAAAAAGGCCTTTCAAGGCTTCCCTGGTGGCGCAGTGGTTGAGAGTCCGCCTGCCGATGCAGGGGACGCGGGTTCGTGCCCCGGTCCGGGAGGATCCCACGTGCCGCGGAGCGGCTGGGCCCGTGAGCCGTGGCCGCCGAGCCTGCGCGTCCGGAGCCTGTGCTCCGCGACGGGAGAGGCCACGGCAGCGAGAGGCCCGCGCACCGCAAAAAACAACAACAACAAAAAAGGCCTTTCATAAACTTGGATCCCCTCCACCCCACCCTCCAAGCTCTCCTTCATTTCCATCATTACTTTGATTTTTAGGCTTAATGTTTAGATACCAAAATGTTTGATGAATCCAGCACAGGCTGGCACCCTCCTGCTTCACAAACTTTGTCATCTCTCTGAGGCTGGGATGTTGAGCATGTGATTTAACTATCCTCACCCTTCAGGTAAAGCACACTGGCCACGAGCCCTGAGACTCACTCAAGCAAGATTTGAGCAGCACCTCTTTTCAAAAGGACTGTTTGAAAGAACTGAGAAGGTGCCCCCGCTGGTAGCAGAGAGTGGGCACCAGAGGGGCTCTTCCCACGTTAAGACTTGAACTCACAGACACACTGTGTCAACAGCGCAGCTGCAATCTTGTCACTAACTGTTAGGCTACATCAAGAGAAATGACTATCAGAGCATCCAGAACGAGGGTGGTGATGGTGCCGCCCTCCCCTGAGCTGGCAGATCACACCAGAAACAGGATAGCACGAGTTACAGGAGCCCCAGGCAATGCGGAGTCCCTCCTGGGAGCACCTGAGATAGTTGACAGAACGCAGAACTCAAGCATTAGAAGAAAAGTAGAAGGTTCTTGATCAGAGAATGAACACGCCACCAGTGTGTCCGCCTGGTGAAAAGACAGCACCGGGGGATATGGCTGCTGTCTCCCAACAGCTTCTCAGGCAAAAGAAGAGGTGATGAGTTCTGTGCGGCTTCAAAATACGATCCAGAGGTAGAAACTCCCAGGAGACAGGCTTTTAGCTCCCAGCCAGGAAGAATAGTGTGATCAGGCTGTCTCAACACGGGACAGGCTGCTTCGAGCGGTAGTGAGCTCACCGTCACTGGCAATATGCAATTGGATGTGGGATGGCCCTTTGTCTCACAGATAGGCTTCAAGCACCAGTGTGGAGCAGGGGAATGGACCGAATGGTCCCCTGACAAAAAGTAGGCCAGTTAAGTCAGTAAGTATTTAGAAAGGTCCTACCATGTTTAGTGCCAAGAAGGTGTTTCATTTTTCGAAGTGCCCGCAAATAAAGTTGCTTTGTTTTTCCTCATCAGGAGATGACCCATCCCTGGCCTACTCCTCTCACTGCCATGCATACTTCTGGAAACTCTGAGCAGAGCACATTTTCCATCCCAGGACAGGTCAGTTATCTTCCTTGCTCCGTTTTCCTTGATCTGATGTCACTTATACCAGTCTTCCCGTTGGATTCTTAAAAATAGAAAGGGCCTTGGTGTTCTAAGCTCCATAAAATGTAGACTCTCTCGTGTCCCTCGGGATGTTAATACAAATAGCATTTTATTGAAAGAGCATCTTTAAGAGAATGTCCACCAGACGCTGGCATGCGAATCCTAATGCCTAGAGCACCGCCACTGGCCGAGCTACTGTGCCCAGAGCTCGTGGACTGGAGAGAGGAGTGAACTCATCCCTTAAGAAAGACCCAGTAGATGGTGGAACAACATCCAAGATTGTTTTTAATTTAAAAACCCTGTACTCTTCAGTCTAATGGATCAGTTTTCACTTCTGTGTATCACTTGTAGTCCTCGTTCACAAGCAGGCAGATCTTCACACACCAACACACCATACTGACAGAACTTTTTCTCCTACAGTTCTAGTCAAATGTTTCATATAATTTTTTTCCTCACCTGCTCTCAGTAAGAATTTTTTCTCACCATCAGTTTTTAAAATGCCTGAGTAAACATGGATTTTCTCATAACACACTTTAAAAGAAAAAAAATAATGTCTTCCTTCTTTTCTTCCTTCCTTCCATCCAATTAACCATCCATCCACCCATTCATCCACCCATCCATTCATCCACCCACCCATCCATCCATTCATCCACCCACCCGTCCATCTATCCATCCACCCGTCCATTCACCCATCCATCCGCCCATCCATCCATCCATCCGCCCACCCATTCATCCACCCGTCCATCCACCCATCCGTCCGCCCATCCATCCACCCGTTCATCCACCCATCCATCCATCCACCCGTTCATCCATCCATCCACCAGTTCATGCACCCATCCATCCACCCATTCATCCACCCATCCATCCATCCATCCATCCACCAGTTCATACACCCATCCATCCACCCATTCATCCACCCATCCATCCACCCATCCATCCACCCATCCATCCACCCTTTCATCCACCCATCCACCCATTCATCCACCCGTCCATCCACCCATTCATCCACCTGTCCATCCATTCATCCACCCATCCATCCACCCATTCATCCACCCATCCATCCATTCATCCACCCATCCATCCATTCATCCATCCACCCATTCATCTACCCGTCCATCCACTCATCCACCCGTCCATCCACCCATCCATTCATCCACCCATCCATCCACCCATCCACCCATCCATCCACCCATTCATCCACCCGTCCATCCACCCATTCATCCATCCATCCATCCGTCCATCCATCCATCCATCCATCCACCCATCCACCCATCCATCCATCCATCCACCTATCCATCCATCCATCCACCCGTCCATCCACCCATTCATCCATCCATCCATTCATCCACCCATCCACCCATCCATCCACCCATCCACCCATCCACCCGTCCATCCATCCATCCATCCGTCCATCCATCCATCCATCCACCCATCCACCCATCCATCCATCCATCCACCTATCCATCCATCCATCCACCCGTCCATCCACCCATCCATCCATCCATCCATCCACCCATCCATCCACCCATCCACCCGTCCACCCATCCGTCCATCCATCCATCCACCCATTCGTCCATTTATTCAAAAACTACTTACTGAGGACATATGATAGTCTTCAAATTAGGGATGAAGAAAAACACAAAACGACAGAACAATGTAGCACATGTCTTCATAGAGAGTAGAAGGCCCAAGAAGGATCTAACACTCCCTGGGGGCATTGACAAAGTGCTCAGAGGTGGCAGCATCTGGAGGCTGCTTACAACTTTGACAGGTGGAGAAGGGCCCCAAAGAAGAACACTCCATGCAGAACAGGGTGGCAAAGGCACCCAAAGGGATACGATGGGATGTAGACTATTATGGTCTCGAGTGGCTGGATCCTGGTTTGTGTGATGGCGAGCAGAGACCAACCAACCCCAGGCAAATAAGTGCATCTATGGGAAAGGCCTTGAATGCCAGCCAAGGAGCTTGGACTTTATTTGTAAGGGAAACCCAATCACATCCTTTAGTTTTCAGAGTCATCGTTTTGAGAGTAACACTGGCCTACACTGTGTTTAATTGTCCCCTCCCACCTTTGAAAGGGGTCGGAACCATGAGCCGCCACCCCGTCTGTCCCTGCCCTGGGCTGTGTCATGCCTTCCTGGAGCCCCGCTCTCCCCGTCAGACACCCCTGGGCTTGGTATCCTTCCCCCTGGCATCTCAGCCAAGGGATCAATTCATCTCTTTCGGGCACCGAATCCAGCACTTGTACAGCGATTGCAGTGTTTTTAGCTGTGTTCTCCAATTTTGGAGATAATTCGTGCAAGTCGCAATTTTGACATTTGCAAGTGTTTACAGTAGACCTGGTTGTTGAAATGGGCTTTTGTATGTAGTAAGTGCACAATTTGGAATCAGGCCTGATTTGCATTTTCTGCCAATGATCTGTGCTACCATCAGCCACATGATAAAGGTAGAAGAAGCAAGTGGGATAAAATGGTGAAACCAGGAGGGCTACCCACCCACTCTTTTGTTTCGCTTGATTCCTGCCAAAATGTTGGCTTGAAAGAAAAGTACATTTTAAATAACAATAATATTAACAGTGCATATAATGCTTCCATGTGCCTCGCCAGGTTCTAAGCACTTAATATATAGTAAATAATTGAATCCTCACTACCACTCCAAGGGGTCGGTAATTTGACTATCCCTAATTTACAGAGGAGGAAACGAAGGTGCAGAGTCAAGTGATATGCTCAGAATCACTCAGCTAATAAACGAGTGAACCAGTCTTCAGATCCAGGTGTTCTGGTGATGTTTTGTCACACCGATTTGCAGATGCTCCAGTTCAAATTCCATCTTCCAAAACGTGGGTGTCTCCAGCAAGCACATGTACCTGGGGTGCTGGCCCTTTCCTCAGTGCTTGCACCAGGACTAGGTGACACCACCCTCTCAGAAAGCATCTGTTTCTTCCATTCACGACAGAGCTTGCGTGGCGGAAAGGGCCAGCACCCCAGGTATACAAGCCCAAACTTGCCCTATACAATTGTAATGAAATCTCTTTAAAAAAAAAAAAAAAAAAAAAAAAAAAAAGGGAAAAAATTTTGTATATATTTGGTATATCATTAAGGACCTGCAAATGGTTAACTCCTCATTTATTTGGCACTCGGGGAAATGAGGTGATCTGGATAATTGAAATTCTTGGATAACCAAAGGTTATCCTTCCATAGGAATCACGTAATAGGAATCATTTTGAAATGTAATTAATATTTTCCTGACTTCCTATAAAAATTATCCTGAACATGCTTCAGCCTTTCTTGATCACTTAGACATTATTGTGAGCATCAGTTATTGTAGAGCGCTGTAATGTTATACTGTGCTGTAATTGTGTCCTCGGGAGCTATTGAGATGGCTAGGAATGCTTGCCTCTATACTGAATGGCCATAGACTCGCGCTTTTTAAGTTCTGACTTTGCTGTGTCATTCTCTTTGGCCCCCTGTGCTGTCGGTTTTCACGTCTCAAGCTTCCTAGTGGCTATGCCTCTAGCAGTGTTTCCTCTTTCTCACCATCTATGATTTGCTATAACTGGTGGGAATCAAATGGCCAAGCTTGTTAGGGTCTAATGTCAAAAGCCAGTTGTCTAGCAGCGAGGGGAGGAAGGCTTTGAGCAGCAAACTACGTGGGCTTTGGTGACAGCCCTTTAGTTGAGAGGCCTTTTCCATCTCTTGTGGGGTTTATGGTCGTCTTCTGGAGTAGTAATCATGCCAGAAGAGAAGTCTCTTGCGCAGCAGAATCATGCTAAATCGATTGGAAAGTTCACTTTTGATTCAAACGCAGCATCATTGTTCTTGCTTATTTCTCTTAAAGGTGAATTATGCGGTGATGTTATTTTTATTCCATAGGGTGGCAAGATTAGCCTTAAAGAGTAGATTACTTGCAGCACATTGATGTAACTAATTCTTCTTTTTAAAATGTTTTTCTTGAACTGTAGTTGATTTACAATGTTGTGTTAGTTTCAGGTGTATAGCAAAGTGATTCAGTTATACATACGTGTTTGTGTGTGTATGTGTGTGTGTGTGTGTGTGTGTGTGTGTGTGTGTGTGTGTGTGTGTGTTCTTGATATAATGAATTCTTGTATTTGCTTGAATTCGTTGTCTCCAGTTTTGGAACACTTGCTTTGCCTTTGAAATTCTCTCCTCCATCTGCGAGGAGCTGTGCATGCCCTGTACGTCAAGGCAGAGCTTCTGTCTGCAAGCTGTGTCAGGATCCACACGGGTGTCCACGCTCCCAGAGAGCCTGATGTGCGCAGATCCGGATTTCTCAAAACACTGAATGAATTGTGTTGAGGGTGCCTTTCAAATAAAATTTAAATCCCTTTAGATAATTCGTTCCACTTGCATAGTTCAAATTGCTTGCTGTACTTTGCCAAATTTGTGATGAAGTTTTAAGAACATGTCTCTTGTGAAAATAAGATACATCTATTGCATATGTGTCACCGTCAAGGTAGAAAGTTGGAGTTGTTTCTATAAAATAGAACAACTGAGCAAATCTATTAGTTACAGTGTTATTTACACTTCCACAAAAATCGCAATCACTTGTTTGTTTGAACTGAGTCCCCTTTACTTCCACAGAGGTGTCACTGCCTAGCTGAGTGGCAGATTACACACTTGAATCTCACACATATGGGTCATTTGTTCCCGTGTCGCACACATTTCCAGATAGATACCAGTCTTACGTGTAATTCTCATGAAATGGCAGTTATGGCCGTGTTGTAGCTCGTTTGGCTGGCAGATGTTTATCCTTCAAATAGAGCTGCAGACAGTAGCCTAATTAATGGAATTCTTAACAGTGGTTTCCTATCGGCCAACATTAGTCAAGTTATATCTTCAGCGATAACAAATAGACCTTTTGTTTCTCTTGTACCATTTAACTAACGTTTGTATTGTATGTGCTCTTCCTTATAGGAATCCCAGCATCTGACCCCAGGATTCGCCTTACAAAGTAGGTGTTTGGAAAACATCCTTCTTGATCCAAGCATCTCCCCTCCTCCCTCACTTCCTTCTCCCTCCTACCTAATATCATGAAAACATGGAATAACAACAATAATAAAAAGTCACACTGTGACGCATGCAACTGGTTTCTTTTTTCTCCCGTCTGTTATTCAGGCAGGATTCTGTGAAAGAGAGTAATTGGGAGGGCTGCATGTTTCATTCAGGATGATCATCTGACAGACAGTAGAAAACATGGATGGTAAATGTCTGTGCGTTTTCTTTTCAGAGTGGAGCGACCCGACCAGCAGAGCTCCTACAAAGTGAGTACCGTTCAAGTTGCAAGTACTCAGGTTTCTGAAACACGCCTCTTCGGGGGCATTTCGCAAGTGAAAGGTGCTTCAGTGCCAAGCGGATCTTGTTGTCTCTCCTGCTCCTTGAAAACAGGAAGCTTGCCTCATGATAGCATGGGGTGTGGTTCGAGGGGAGAATGAGATTTCCCATTCAAAATGAATGAATCACCACTAGGCTCTCTAATGGTGTGGAAGATGCAGGCTGGCTCGATACCTGGGGCACCACAACAACTGTGATCCTTGAGTAGTTGTTGGAGCATTGTGTAACTTCAGCCACAGACATCGTTATATGTTATATTCGGCCACCACCGATTAGGATGGAGAAAGGACCCGCCTAAGCAGCCATGCTCGGACATGAGAGGTTGGGTGGATTGCTCTGGCCGGTCAGCCCGGGACCTTGCTGTTTGCAGGTCATCTGGTGACTGTATATTAAAGATAAGGGCAGCCAGAAAGAGGTGGAATAAGTGATTACGTGGCGCTAGGTTGAAGTTCAGAAGCCAGGGCCCTGCGATTCACTCCCCACTCTCTTCCTTTTTTATTAATGTTCACTGAAGGAGGGGTACGGAGAAGCCAATTTCCTCAGATTAACCGTTGTAGATTTTGTGATAGCCATTTGTCCAAGAGAGTATCAAGGGAGTAGTTCTCTCACAACCTCTTTCATTCTTAATAATGGAAAGTGGAAGCTGACTTTTCTGCGTGAGTAATAGTCACATACCTGAAATTTTTCGAAATGAAATAATTTATGACATTCAAGTGGCCTAATGGCACCCTTGAAGTGACTTGCTCACCTTTTGGAAGATCACGAATAATTGCATAAAACAACTGGGAATGACTCCCAAATAGACCGAGGCTCTGGGAAAGTCAGTGGTATTTCCACATTCTTGGTTCTGCTTAGTGGCAAAGCCCCCAAAGCCCTGACCCCATCACCAGACCTCTCATTTGGTTTTCTGGCCTGATCTGTGCCTTCTAATTCAAGGTTCCATTTCAACAGCCAAGAATCCTCCATTTAAAGAATCGAGGGGAAAAAAAAGAGACAAGGGGAAAATAAAACTATAACCTTGATTGAAGGACCAAATTATATGGAAACGTGGAAATAAAAATCATCTTTGATATTGTTCATTTCAGCTTTTCCAGGAATCATTTTGAATTGCCCTCCCCCTTGTTATCCTAGTAAACAATAGACCTTATTCTCATTACCTCCACTCGTGACTTACCCCACTCTTATTACAAAGCCAGTAGACTTCACACACACACACACACACACACACACACACACACACACACACACACACAGAGAGAGAGAGAGAGAGAGAGAGAGAGAGAGAGAGAGAGGGAGTTGAGCATTCAGGAAATCAGTGCAGGTTTCCAAGTATGAAAACACATACATAAAAATATTTTTCCATTGTAAAATGATCCCATTCCTAAAGCAAGAGTATCAGACTCCTGCTGTGAACTATGCTGATTTCCATATAGACCATAAAATGCAATATTTCAATAGTTTGTAACTAACAGAAATAAACTTGTCAATTGTGGTTTATAGCTAGAGGCTGCATTTCCAGAGAACAGCACTTCATAGCACAGGGTATATAGTGCATTCAGTAGGACTGAGGTTCTCTATAGGAGGCATCCCTAAGACTGGAAGACACTGAGCCTGTTTTATGAGTGAACTGCTCTCTTTTTAGCTGTGCCTGATCCAAAGGCCAGGCATTGTTCATCAGACTTCGGCTGGAATAAATTCCCTTCTTGTGGTAGAGGGTATAGGTTTAACACAGGGCAGGTCAGAGTTATAATAATTATTTTTACTTTTAGCTTCCAAATTATTATCAGCTTAGCCTTTCCAGTCATTCTCGCATATTTCACTACGGTGTGCTTTTTAAGTCAGCTTCTAGGATTTTCCGTCTGGCAGGGCAATCCTCTAGGCAACTAAGGGCACCCTGAGTGTAGACAGACTGCTGGTGGCTGGAGCTTGGTGGGAAGCAGCCCCCAGTCAGCCCTGCTGCGGCAGAGACACCCTCCCAACGCTTGTGAATGTCCTGGGCAAGCTCCTAACCCTCACTGCAGTAGAGAGAGACGGGAGTCTTGTAAATCAGAATCCCTTAATTACTGGGCCACTTTACTTGTTTGCCTCATCTTGGCCTCGTTTCCCTGGATAACAAAATGCAGCTCTTCCATTAGGGCCTGGATTGTTTATAAGGACTGCACGCCCAGGCACCAGGTCTGAAAAACACTGGTGCAGGAGTCCCTGAGTGCAAGCTGGGAACCAGCCAGGCTCTGTGCTCCTGGCTCAGCAGGATCACTGACCTTTGGAGAACGGGAGCTTTTCTCGCTCAGCATATACTCCATTGACACACAGTGCTTTTTATGGGGTGTCCATCTAAATGGTGACATCCTACCTGCTCCAGCTGACTGCCCAGGAGGCCAGAGCATGGGACTGTAGGAATTTCAAGATCTGGGCTTGAGCCTCTACTCCATGACAGTGATGGTACTGGGGGAAAGCACTGACCTAGGATTCAGAGGGTGTGAGTATAAATCATGGGGGAATTTATTTTTATTTCAGAGTATAGAGTTAGAGTCGCTTGAGGGAAATGAAGCAAAGTAATGAGCAGATTGTATACGCATACAGGTATATATGCACACACTTGTCACAATTCAAATGTAAACAGCTGTACTCTTTAGTAATTAAACTCAAGGTCAAAGTGCGTTTGACTTTACCCCTTAATAATTTCTGGAGGAAAGAAGACCTGGCACGTGTTGTTTCCCTCAGTCTGCATGGGTCTGAGTTGTATTATAGTCTCGGAACAGGCCTCACCCAGGTCGTCTAAGTCCAGTGGAGTTTCAAGCCTCCTTCAAAAAGGGTCTCTCTCCCCAAAAAGAGAGTGGGGCATGGGCTGTCGAAGGTCAAACTGTATGTCTCATGCTGTGCAGTTGTGTATTTGTACAGTAATATCACGTTCGTTCTGCCTCTACAGCACCCATTTATTTCAGTTGGAGGATTCAGGGATTGAATGGACACCCCAGACATTGGGTTACCTTCTAGTTTCCTCAGGAAGCCATTAAGGAACAATGGAGGAGAAAACAGAAACTAAATCCAAAGAACTTGGATTTTCCTCGTTGGGTCGGATGGCTTCATCTAGCTGGTTATGACATCTTGTCAATTACTTGTCAGTACAGTGGCTTTACCAAAATACATGACTCCTCTGTTGGTCTTTTATGAGCTGTCCTGAATAGGGACAGATCAGATGCTTCCTGAGAAGCATTTTCAGACAGCAACCATGAGCTCAAGGGTTTCCGTCGAGTCAGTTCTTGACTTTAGCTAGTTTTGTGAGGACAATTGAGAAAGTGGCAGTTCCAGATATGCAGTTCCTTTGTCATCCTCGGCTGTTTGCATTTAGACTCTGTCCGGCTGGAAGTCATCCAGACCCCCTTTTAATCAAGTAGCTCCTGTGTTTTAGGGCGTGCTGTTGAAAATTCCTGGATAATTTCCATAAAAGCTCAACGTAAAGGCAGATGTAGAGCCATAGGCTGTTCTTTCCTTGCCGTAATACCAGTTCCTCCACTTACGGCATTAGGGACGGGTCTGAAAGCATCACAGCCATGGGCCCAGAGAGTTGACCAAAGGCCTGACAGAGACAGTCTAGTTGTGGTCAGTTTACCTGTGGGTGACAGGTAGGCATGCCACATGGACAAATGCTTGAATGTAGCGCTAGTTAGCAGGAAAGGACATTATACTCTCACAGGAATGGCGGATACCTGTGACAATAATCGTTGTGCTGTCGGGTCATGCGCAAGGCTAGGTGCCAGGTCCCATGCCAGGTGCTCTTATATACATCACCCCATTATACTTAGCAGCCACCCTGGAGGGGCTCCAAATTATTCCCATTTTACAGATGAGAAAAGCAAAGCTAGAATATTGTCCCTCCTTACGAAGTATACACAGTCCAGTGGGAGGACAAATTGACTGTTTATCTCGAATGGACGTGTTGGCTCTGAGTACACAGAAGGGCCGAGTCAGCTACACTGCTCTTCGTGGGAAAGCTTGAATGCACAAAGCCCTCTCTTTTCCCACCGGGCTGTCCCTTCTCACGGTATCTGATGGGGTCGGGGCACAACCTTCAAATAGACTTGAAGAACTGAAGTTGATGGGAAGCAGTCCCACAAGAAATTATACCTCTGTGTTTTAGATGATTCAAAACCTGGTCAAAATTGCTTGATTCAACTGAAAGATCATTATCTCCAAACTTGTATTGATGTGGTATGAAGATTTCATTACCACAGGGAATAGAAAGAGTATGAGAATGTTTTCTGGTTTGCTATGACCAGTAACAAGCGTTACATCATTTCTTAGATGAATTTTGAAACAAATTTTTTTTACCGGAAAACCCCAAGAAACGAAAAACACATTCATGAAAATCCTGACCATCTTTCTACCCAAATTTTCATCATTGAAAACGTTTGCTTTGAGAATCCGATTTGAGATTTGAGAAGGAACTCCCACCTCTAGCAATTTCACATATTCTTTCCTAAGCAGATGTCTGGTCTGCTACACACTTTCCGTAGCAAAGTAACTGTGTAACGAGGCAGGGGGAAAAAAATGACTGTTGTTTTCGTAATCAGATTAATTCTTAATCAGAATACATGATTTGGTACTTGGAACTTAGAAATACTACTAATCAGTTTGAGGCTTACAAAAGCCAAACTAAACTCTCCCAATAAACTGGGAATCTTGGTGACTGTCACTGGTTGCAGCCATTCCGGCTTTCAAACTGAGACGTATGCCAACTCTTGCTTTTAACCTGTCTTGTATGCCCTGCGTCGCAGAGCTTGCCAACTTTTCCTAAGGACTTAATATTATTTTTGGAAGTTCTCCACTGCATCAGGGACAGCCACCTGGGAGCAGAGAAAACAAAATTTGGCAGCCTGTTCAAGCTGTGAATTAAAGGTAATTCACAGTTTGAAATGAATCGGCATGAGGTCCTTAAGAAGAGTAATCAGACATCAAGGGGATTTTATTTTGAGGGCTGTATATTGGCTAATGTGACAACAGGCAGTATTGGCATTTGGAATGTTCGTGTCAAGAAGCGCTGAAGCTGCTGGTGCTTGACGGGCACCAAGACTGAAAACTGGGCCTCCTTTGACGGGAGCTTTGGATCTCCACTTTCGTTACAAAAGCTGCAAACATAGCGTTTGTGCTCAGGGAGCATAAATCTTGAAAGATCAGGTTTGATTTTTGCGTCTTTGTTCATGGTCCCAAGATTTGTATGTTTCAGGTGGATTATGAGACACGTCTGTAATTAGAAACAAACATCTCTCTCTCTCTCAGGGAAACGTCAAGTATCTCCTCCTCTCTACCCGGTTTGCATCCATATTTATATTTATTCATTCACGATTTCATTCCTTTCAGCAAAAATGGGTTGAGCCCCTACTGTGTATAAGGCTCTGAGCGAGGCAGGGTGGTACCTCAGGGTGGAACACTGCACATCCTACCCTCAGGGAACTCACAGGTTACTGAGGATTAGACTTGCACGGATAACGCCAATACCTCAACTAACTCATAACTACGGAGTGCCTACGGCGTGCCTGGCGCTTGCTTTCTTTACAGGCCCAAAGGAGTCAGCCGTATTATATTCTACAGCAGCAGAAACCAAAACTCAGAGGTGCTGAGTGAGTCACCCAAAGGGCCACAGTAACAAAACCACAACCGGACAGACGCCAGAGCGCATGCTGTTAACCCACATTAAAGCCATCCCATGGGCCGTTTGGAGAGGGCCCTCCCAATTTGAATTCAGTTGTGATCTTGCCCTGGTATCAGACCAAAGTAGACTGACCCCAGGGGAGGCCCAAACGGTCCCTTGATCCAGGAAAGGATTGGATCTGAACACTGTCATTGAGTCAGGCCTCTCATACACAGCACGCGCTGATGGCTGCTGATAGGTACCCTATAGGCAGGCACCGGTCCAGCCTCAGCTCAGGGCCTGCAGCCAGATGGTGTCACCATGCCTGTAAGATGCTTCCTTTGGCGAGGTGCAAAGATCCAAGCCTGTAAGGGACTTTACCACCACCGAAAGTCCCCTTGGGGGTGATTTCGGTGGCCTGTGATGGGAACAACAACCGTCTCCAGAAATCTCCATTTAGCCATATTAAAGTAAAAAGAAGAGAACTGGTATTTGGGTCTGTTTTTATGACAGGTTTGTCCATTACTTTTCATGCTTACCAATGTGGAAGTTGCTTTATATTATTGGAAAGTTGCTTTATTTTATTGATATATCCTCATGGCAGAATAATTTTTAAAAATTATTCCCAACGTTACCAAGCTTTATTTCTAAGTTCTCCTCGAGATTTTGAACAGTAAATGGTACTGAAGCAAATAATGCTGGTGGAAGTTGCTGAAGTTAATAAGCAAGAGACCAAAGTAAAAATAATTCCAGCTGTATAATTGAACATAATGTCTTGATCACACACACACATGCTTGCACATCCTCTGTCTCCCAGAATATCAGACCCCTCTAATGCATCTGATCTAATGAGATGCACACTCTTTTTTCAGTTACTAGATTCTCAAATGCTATGACCAGGGCTACTTTTCATGTGCCCAGCGGTTGATAATCTTATAGCACTTTCACACAAGGTATTAGCCTCGTGTGAGGGCCGCAGCAATCCTCTTAAGATAGCCAGGTGCAAAGAAGCCAGGCTTGGAGGCGGGCGGGGGGGGGGGGGGGCCAGCTAGGGAGTGGCGGAGCTGGGCCTGGAAGTGAGGACTCTGCACTTCCGTCAGGACGTGCTGCCTTGTCCCCATGTCCCCTAGATGGCTGCAGGGCCAGAACTCATCAATCAGAGCCCTGACAAGTCTTCCAGGCCCAGATGAAGAAAGTATAGCGGCAGTGCAGAAAGCCCCATGGATCATTCCTAGAAATTAAAAAGAAACAAACACCGCCCCCTCCCCCCCCCCAAAAAAAAAAAAACCCACCCAACTGAGCCTGGAGTAGATGAGAAGGAATATTCACCACGCTTCTGAGCTATTCATTCTGCTTTTCCATCCTATCAAGCATTTCACAAACAGCCAGATACTTTGCCCCAGTTACGTTATTGGGAACGTTCTGTTTAAATGGTCTGCTCTTGATACCTTCTCAGAGCTGCTAAAAGCCCTTCCATTTTGCTGATGAGTGGGGAGCAGTGTTGGTAGAACACGGCAGATGCTTGCACGATTACACTAGTAAAGTTAGTTGAAAAATTTGACAAATGCCTTTCTTTGTGGTTCATCTGTCCACTGTAATATGAGGACCAGAAAAGGAAAAGGTCTCAGAGCTATTTGATTGACATCTTCAAATATGCTGCCTATACTGGGATGGAGCAGGGTGGGGTTGGAGTATGCCTTCTAAAACCCAAAGGAACAAAATTGTTCTTCTTTGCTACCCTGTGGGATCTTGGCATCCAAGTACAGCCCGTAACACACTACTTGGTCCTTGGCGAAGTTTCCAGGGTGCCTGAGAGAGCGTTGAGGGGGAAGAGGGCTTAGAAGGTCATGATTTACAGAGAAACCAACTTACAATTCTGCCACCACCATTGCCTAATTTCAGGAGTGACCTCATTGCTGCATAAGTTGCCCACTTTTTAAAAATCCCAGACAGATAGCTCAATATTATCACTATGTGGGATATTTCTAGATTTTCAAGAGAAAAATCCAAAAAAGTACCTAATGCTTATAGTATCTAGAAATTGTCTAGTACATCTAGAAATTGAGAGGGTCATTCTATATTTCTCCAAAATCATTTTCATACATCATGTAGTACAGACAGAAGGGAAGCAAACTAACTGCATGTGAGCTATGTGCCTGGGTCATTACAGCCCCCACTTACAGGGACCGTCTGTGGGCCAGGCACAGAGGCAAACATTTCACAAGCATTAGCTGTTTCATCCTCATAGCATCTCTGAGGCGGGATGTCGTCATCATCACCAGTCCCAGGATTGTCCTCTCAAAGGCTCAGAGAGGGCACCTGGCAAATACCCCAAACACCCATGGCCGGACAGCCAATGCCATTGATGACGCAGGAACCGGGCCTGCCGGGAGTTCTCTGCGCTGTGCCATTGCTCTGCTTTACTCATTCCCTCACCTGCCGTCCTCACAACCCCTCTGGAAGATGAAACTGACCTTATGGAGAAGGAAATTGCCTCTCAGAGCCTTTCAATGAGTGGCTCAGGATTACACAGCCAGTTATGGAAGGAGACGGAGTTTCACTCTAGGATTCTTGGATTACAAAACTTGAGCTTTTCTTTCTGATACCTTATCTGCCACACCCCTATAAAGTTTCAGTTGAGCAATTATGAATTAAGTACAGAGACAGGCAATACTCTTCTGGTTCTATGACATTTTCCATTTCCACACAGAGCATTGTCTTCGTTACATTCAGGCTGGACTCAATTCTGGGAGCCAGGAGAGGGGAGGGACCTCAGCTGCCAGGTGGCTGAAATCCCAGCTCCCTCACTTCCTGCTGTGTGACTTGATGCAGTCACCTGGCGTTTTCTGAGCCTTTGTTTCAACAGACATAACATGGAGAAGCGCTATTGCTCAGACTCTGTCGTGAAATGCGCCGCCGTCGGATGGGCTCCTGAATGGGCTTTGACGTCCATCATTCGCATTGTTCTCTCCCCGTGTTAGCAGTGAGGAAAGTCGTGCTCAGATGGCTTAAGTGCGGGCCCCAGGCTCACACAACTCACTGTTGCAAGGCTCACACAACTCAGTGTTCTTGACTCCTAGTTAAGTGCTCTTCTTGCTAGTATCCGCCATGACTTCTCACAAGTGTTGTGTCGATGTGGTTTGAATCAAAGGATCAACTCCCAACGCCGAGATCAGTGGACTGAAAGCCAGTCACTACGGAGGCCACTCCTCTCCTGCTTAGCTTAGATGTCCCCAGCATGCTTCTGGACGTTCCACCGTGTTGAGAAGAGTGAGTCCATTCTCCTACCCACCTACCCACCCACAAGGGATCATTATTTGATTCAGTGATAGTTTGAGCATTTGCAGAAGAATTTGAACAGTGAAAAAAAATCAAATATGTTTTACAATCTCACTGTCTTAGAGAATGGAATTTGGGGGTTAGGTCCACCCTTTATCTTCATGCTTTTGGGGGGGGGGGGGCTGTCTCTCTTATTCTGAGGTTGAAGAGGACCTGAAGCCAGTGACCTGTCTTGACCTTTACAACGGGATTGAAATTCCAGGTTGCTACTGTGGTAACCACACCTTGAAAATTAGATCCTGACACTCACTGAGAAATTTAAAAGTTCACCGCTGCCATGAACTTTGAAGAAACATTGCTTACAATTTCAGTGACAGCCTCTTGATTAAAATAATCTGCCTTTCTGTCTGCTAGAAAGAGTTTGTGTGTGTGTGTGTGTGTGTGTGTGTGTGTGTTTTGGGGGGCGGTGCTAAAAGATTATATCTTGATGGATTTTTTAAACATAAAAAAATGGTTGTGGTTTGAAGCAAAGTGGTTTTCTGCATGAAATTTAAATCAACCTCAGCTTAATTTATAGTATTCAGAGAGAGCTGTGATATTCAGGGTGGCAGGAAGCCAAGAGACGCAGAAAAGATGTAAAGACACTCAGAGAAGATACTTCTGGGGGTCCTTCCCAGACAAACCTCAGTGACCCATGGTCCACATGGCAGCCACCTTGAAAGCACAGATTGCTGGGCCCAGGTTCTGCGCAGGAAGGAAAATGCAGAGCAGGCACACGACAGGCTCGCAGATCAAGAGAGCAGGCAGTCACTTGATTTGCCCAGTGGCATAAAGAGCTGGAAGTCATATTCATGCTCCTAAAGCCAGGGCAATAGGAACCAAGCAATAGAGGGCATCTCACCTCTGAAAAAGATGAGGGATTGAGGCGTTTGAAATTCCGGGAATTCTCCATCCTTCCTTCCTTTTGTATTTCTCTCTCAAGACAGCAGTCCATGGTGAGTCTGGCTTTATAATTAGTTGTGAGCTATGCCTGTGGTTCCAGGATTTTCAAAAATTTGATTGGGCCTTTTTTCTTTTTTTGACATGCTGCAACAGGATTGGAATGTGTGTTTCTTAGGCAACACATTAAAAAATACCCCTGTAACTCTCTGAAAGGAGCAGTTTCACACCAGAAGTGATGATCTCACTCCGAGGAAGCTGGCAGACCCTTTCCCATGCAACAGAGAGCAAATATTAAACCAGTTGGACAATATCAGGTAGTTATAGGAGGGAGGGATGCAGAGCAACAGGAACTCTCCGCCTGCACAGAGGGGCAGCTCTGCCTGAAGACCTGAGGGGAGCTTGCCTCTCATGTCACTTGAGGGTCTCTTCAGTCTGCTTTGGTCAGTCTGTGTGCCGAGGAGACTGGGATAGTGATGACCAAATTGCGATGTTCCTCCAAACACAAGGAATGCTTGGGAAAGCCCAACAAATACCACCAAGTCTTCCACTCCAGAGGGTTCTGGAACCTCAGGTAGCGCCTTTGGCTCTACTGACATAATAGGTTCACAAGTCTGTGAGCTCCTTAGGGAGAAGTGTGGTATGGATTCGCCTGTGTTTCCTTAGCAACTAGGACAGGACCCGCTACACAGTAGGTAACCAGAAATTGTTATCGAGTGAATGGTACATAGTAAAATAAGGATCCAGAAGGTGTCGGTTATTCTGAATTAATAATAATAACATTTTAAAAAAATGTTTATTTTGTTTATTTATTTGGGCTGCATTGTGTCTTCGTTGCTGCGCGCGGGCTTTACTCTGGTTACGGCGAGCAGGGGCTACTCTGCGTTGTGGTGCACAGGCTTCTCATTGCGGTGGCTTCTCTTCTTGCGGAACATGGACTTCAGTAGTTGTGGCTCGCGGGCTCTAGAGCACAGGCTCAGTAGTTGTGGCACATGAGCTTAGTGGCTCCGTGGCATGTGGGATCTTCCCGGACCAGGGTTCGAACCCGTGTCCCCGGCATTGGCAGGCGGATTCTTAACCACTGCGCCACCGGGGAAGCCCAACGATAACATTTTTGAGATCTTTTATTCTTAGATTCCTCAGTCCATATTGAAAAGGTAGTATCATAAGAAGAGATAAAAATGCTTGAATGTGTGCACGTGCATGTGTGAGTAGTTTAGTCATGGAAAGCCATGTAATGTAGAGATTGAAGTGGACAGGCTCCAGAGCCATGTTGCCTGCGTTCAAATTCCACCTTCTCCATCTTTTAGTCACGTGACCTTGGCCGAGTTACTTAACCTCCCTGTCACTCAGTTTCCTCATCTGTAAAATGGGGGGTGGTAACAGCACCTGCATGGTAGGACTAAATGATTGAAGTGCCTCTCGCAGTGCTTGATATATAGGAAGCTCTCAATACACGTTAACTGTTGCTATTCATTACGCTTAGGGTTAGTACTGTCGTTATCACTCAGTGCTCTGAATCAGTGACATTTGCACTACATTCCAATCTTCAGTCACTTGGGGAACCTTTCCCTCCCTTCCCTGACTTGTCCCAGTGGCTCCCAGTTGGAGGAAGACGTCTCCAGAACGCGCAAACCTGGACTACCTTGAATCGTTCCTCTGTTGACCCAGCTACCCCAGGACCCGAGGATAAAAAATGAAGAATGGCAGATATGTCTTAAATGCACGCACTTTGGGTACTAGGCACTTTCTTCTTCTTGGGAGCTCATCACAGCATCTTATCACAGCCACACTTGTGCTTTTAATCCTGTGACTACTTTTAAAAAATCAAAGCTAGAACTTATGAAGCCCAGGCACTATGCTGAGTGTTTTATGTCCACTAGATAATTGCATATTCACAACCCGATGAGATGTCGGCACCACTCTTACACATTTTACACAAAAGAAACGGAGGTTCATGAATGGAAACTAAGTTCTTGCAGCCAGTAATGGTGGGCTCTGTGTTGGGCTGACTCTGATAAGAGAGCCCTGAGCCACAGCCTTCCTGCCTACCCGTGAAATGGCCAATCCCAGAATCCACCCGGACTCCATTGTCTTGGGAAATGGCAACACCTCCTCAGAGATAACAGAGGACCAGAACTTGACCAAAGACATTCTCTGCCCCTGGTTCACCTTTGGTAAAGTCGTCACTGGGGTAATTTCATAATTGTGGAGTCATAATTGTGGATTGCTTGGTTCACATCTGTATGAATAACTATTTCTGAAATATTATAACAAGCACGTTGGCACTTTTCTTATCAAGTAGCACAGAGTCCTTTTCTAAATTCCCTTTTTTTTTTGCATGCATAGGGGATTTGTCTGGATAACAAAAAAACGTGAATAAAATTTCATGGACTAGACCCCGCCATTCTGTGAAACACACACTCTGTTCCCTTGCCCGGGCAAACCATTGCTGATGCTGCAAACCTGCTTCTGTTTCCTTGGTCTAAAAAGACATTTCAGACTCTGCCTTTAATTATGATCAGGTTTGACTCTGAATCCCTTGAGAAATAAGCTTGTTTTTGCTGGGAGGGATGGTAAAATAACATTTAAATAGGTTTTTAAAATAAGAATGAAATCTCAGAAGACACACCATTGAGGAACATACTGTATATCAAGATATATCAGCACGTAGTTGTAACAGTGACTTAGTAAACACATTGCTGACTGAACTATGAAAAATAATCCACCGAGGTAGGTGCTAGTTCCCTCGCTCCTTAGCACTGGGTTAAGAAAGTATCACCATAAAGTAGATATGCAGTGTGTAAAAATATTTGTGTGTGTGTCTTTTTAAAGTATCTCTTTCAGGCCCAACAGACTAATCTTTCTTCTTGCCTTGCTAGGACAAGTGTACTATAAGGGATTTAGTTAAGTGGTATATTAAGTGAAGGTCTAACACAGTTTTAGAAGATAACAACTCTGAGCAAAAAACTGTCTTTAGCAAATTGATTCTGAATGTGACATAAATTAAGTATAAAATACGGTCAAAGGAGGTTCAATGAAATCTTTCCAATCTGTCACCTAATTTAGAATCTGACACCACTTGTATTTTCTACTGGCACCTCTATTATCATAAGAACGTGAAACTGTAGGTAAAATAAATATATAAGTACAAGTAAATGAATTTCCATGTTCTGGAAAGTGGTCTTGTCGCTGGATAGCCTGAATTATCCTGGTTAAGAGACCACCTCTGTGGAAGAACAGGGCTCCCGGAGACCGTTCTTTTGTACAAAGTTTTACGTTAAATTCCTAGAAGCCCTGTTCCAAAACTATAGAATGTTAGGAGTTATTCCTAAGAACACGTCCCTCTATTACTCTTGCTAAAACTTTTAGATCTAAACTAAACTAACTTGACTTGTAAAGTCATGGTTCAGTTTAGATCTGTTGTCTTTAACTCCATGTAAGAAAAAGTTTGATGAGCTATGGTGAGACAGTTCGTTATGCACACCATAGCGTGTCAAACCATGTCCAGTTTAAAGTCATCAGATAACTTCCCCCGTTTGAACCTGTGGTATAAAACTGTTTTCTTAGTTTAATTCCAATAATGTGACTGGTGCATGTGTACAAAGGTTTCAAAGCAGCGTTTCTCATAAGTAGCATTTAAACAGCTCCTCCTTTGCAAAAGAAAGCAAGGGACAAAGCAGACGAATCATGATGGTCTCTCATAATGAAAAAACTGAGAAGATGCACATCCACATGCCCAATCCTTCCCGGTGTAGTTTGGCCACATGATGGGTGTCACTGAATGATTGGAACTCACAATTTTACGTGGGAGAGAAGAAGAAAAGCCACATAGGGATGTTTTCCCACTTGAAGCAAAAATTCTCTCATATATTTCTAAACAGATAAAAAGGTAATTTTGCACCCTTAAAAAAGAATCCTTCACTTTGAAGATGATTCACCACAGATTTCCTCTAAATAGTAAGCTCACGCCATGCATTCACAATATGGTTTGACTTTCAACACATCAATTTACATGCACTGTCCAGAAACAAATCTATTGTGCAAAGTGATGCTTACTTGTGTAGCATAAAAAGGTAAAAATATGTTTTAAAAACTGGGGCCCATGATTTATAGAGTGTGTTCATCATTAATATTAATTACGTATAGTCCAGCAGCTTTCGCTAACACAAGCAGAGATGGAGATGCCACAGGCTGCCTCAGAGGTGGTTCCATAATGCTCATTCATAATTAGCAAAATGCCATATTTCAGCAGCAGTCAATCAAACACGGCCTTGTTCTTGTTCTCATGGGAGCCGAATCCATCAGTCCCTTCTTCCCTCTTCAGTTTGCCTGATTCACAGACACATTCCATGAGCTGAAAATCTAACAATAAATTACGGAGAAAATTAGAGCCGTTTTCACAACTAACATTGGAAACGGAATGTAATCCTTGGAGTGCAGAATATTCACAGCCAAAGTGAAATGGACAGGTCGGTAACTAGAGCCGTGGTGTAGCGTCGCTCGGAACATGAATTCTCTGAAGAACCCTGGACAGAAGGGGAGAGGCAGCATGTCCAGAGGAGTGCCTCCAGAGTGTGTTACCCTGGAGTCTGGAGCCGTGTGGCTGCCAGGGTCTCGGTGCTCCGGACGGGTGTCAGGCCTGTGCCTCTGAGGTGGGAGAGACGGCTTCAGGACATGGCCCATCAGAAACCTCCCGGCTCCACGTACTACTAAACAGTGAAAGCTCTCCCACAGATCTCCATCTCAGCGCTGAGACCCAGCTCCACTCATGACCAGCAAGCTACAGTGCTGGACGCCCTATGCCAAACAACTAGCAAGACAGGAACACAACCCCACCCATTAGCAGAGAGGCTGCCTATAATCATAATAAGGTCACAGACGCCCCAAAACACACACCAGATGTGGTCCTGCCCATCAGAAAGACAACATCCAGCCTCATCCACCAGAACACAGACACCAGTCCCCTCCACCAGGAAGACTCCACAACCCACTGAACCAACCTCACCCACTAGGGGCAGATACCAAAAACAACGGGAACTAAGAACCTGCAGCCTGCCAAAAGGAGACCCCAAACACAGTAAGTTAAGCAAAATGGGAAGACAGAGAAACACACAGCAGATGAAGGAGCAAGGTAAAAACGCACCAGACCAAACAAATGAGGAAATAGGCAGCCTACCTGAAAAAGAATTCAGAGTAATGACAGTAAAGACGGTCCAAAATCTTGGAAATAGAATGGAGAAAACACAAGAAACACTTAACAAGGACCTAGAAGAACAAAAGAGCAAACAAAACAATGGTGAGCAACACGATAAACGAAACCAAAAATTCTCTAAGAAGGAATCAGTAGCAGAGTAGCTGAGACAGAAGGACGTATAAGTGACCTGGAAGATAAAATAGTGGAAATGACTACCACAGAGCAGAATAAAGAAAAAAAGAATGAAAAGAACTGAGGCCGGTCTCAGAGACCTCTGGGACAACATTAAACGCACCAACATTCGAATTATAGGGGTCCCAGAAGAAGAAGAGAAGAAGAAAGGGACTGAGAAAATATTTGAAGAGACTATAGTTGAAAACTTCCCTAATAAGGGAAAGGAAATACTCAATCAAGCCCAAGAAGCGCAGAGTCCCATCCAGGATAAATCCAAGGAGAAACACGCCAAGACACCTATTAATCAAACTGTCAAAAATTAAATACAAAGAAAAAATATTAAGAGCAGCAAGGGAGTCTGTCATACAGAGTGAAGTAAGTCAGAAAGAGAAAGACAAATACCGTATGCTGACACATATATATGGAATTTAAGGGAAAAAAATGTCATGAAGAACCTAGGGGTAAGACAGGAATAAAGACACAGACCTACTAGAGAATGGACTTGAGGATATGGGGAGGGGGAAGGGTGAGCTGTGACAAAGCAAGGGAGTGGCATGGACATACATACACTACCAAACGTAAGGTAGATAGCTAGTGGGAGGCAGCCGCATAGCACAGGGAGATCAGCTCGGTGCTTTGTGACCGCCCGGAGTGGTGGGATAGGGAGGGTGGGAGGGAGGGAGAGTGAAGAGGGAAGAGATATGGGAACATATGTATATATATATAACTGATTCACTTTGTTATAAAGCAGAAACTAACACACCATTGTAAAGAAATTATACTCCAATAAAGATGTAAAAAAAAAAAAGTAAATACTTTAAAATGAGCAGTCTCTGCTAGTAGCTACATTACACAAATGTCTGAATACTTTAAATGCCTATTTTCATCTAATAAGAGCAGATAAAGGTTTCATAAAAAAAAAAAAAAAAGCAACAAGGGCAGAACAACAAGTAACATACAAAGGAATCCCTATAAAGTTAACAGCTGATCTTTCAGCAGAAACTCTGCAAGCCACAAAGGAGTGGCAAAATATATTGAAAGGGACGAAAGGGAAAAACCTACAACCAAGATTACTCTGCCCAGCAAGGAACTCATTCAGATTTGACGGAGAAATTAAAACCTTTACAGACAAGCAAAACCTAAGAGATTTCAGCACCACCACACCAGCGTTACAACAAATGCTAAAGGAACTTCTCTAGGAAGGAAACACAAGAGAAGGAAAAGACCTACAATAGCAAACCCAAAACAGTTAAGAAAATGGTAATATGAACACAAATATTGATAATTATCTTAAATGTAAATGGATTAAAAGCTCCCACCAAAAGACATAGACTGGCTGAATGGATACAAAAACAAAACCCGTATAAATGCTGTCTACGAGAGACCCACTTCAGACCTAGGGACACATACAGACTGAAAGCGAGGGGGATGGAAAAAGATATTCAATGCAAATGGAAGTCAAAAGTAAGCTGGAGTAGCAATTCTCATATCACACAAAATAGACTTTAAAACAAAGACTATTACAAGAGACAAAGAAGGACACCACATAATGATCAAGGGATCAATCCAAGAAGAAGATATAACAATTGTAAATATTTATGCACCCAACATAGGAGCACCTCAGTACATAACGGAAATACTAACGGCCATAAAAGGGGAAATCGACAGTAGCGCAATCATAGTAGGGGACTTTAACACCCCACTTTCACCAACGGAGAGATCAGCCAAAATGAAAATAAATAAGGAAACACAAGCTTTAAATGATACATTAAACAAGATGGACTTAATTGATATTTATAGGACATTCCATCCAAAAACAACAGAATACACATTTTTCTCAAGTGCTCATGGGACATTCTCCAGGATAGATCATATCTTGGGTCACAAATCAAGCCTTGGAAAATTTAAGAAAACTGAAATTGTATCAAGTATCTTTTCCGAGCACAACGCTATGAGACCAGATATCAATTACAGGAAAAAAGACTGTAAAAAAATACGAACACATGGAGGCTAAACAATACACTACTAAATAACCAAGAGATCAGTGAAGAAATCAAAGGGGAAATCAAAAAATACCTAGAGACAAATGACAGTGAAAACACGGTGACCCAAAACCTAGGGATGCAGCAAAATCAGTTCAAAGGGAAGTTTATAGCAATACAATCCTACCTCAAGAAACAAGAAACATCTCAAAGAAACAACCTAACCTTACACCTAAAGCAATTAGAGAAAGAACAGAAAAACCCCAAAGTTAGCAGAAAGAAAGAAATCATAAAGATCAGAGCAGAAATAAGTGAAAAAGAAATGAAGGAAACGATAGCAAAGATCAATAAAACGAAAAGCTGGTTCTTTGAGAAGATAAACAAAATTGATAAACCGTTAGCCAGACTCATCAAGGAAAAAAGGGAGAAGACTCAAATCAACAGAATTAGACATGAAAATGGAGAAGGAACAACTGACGCTGCAGAAACACAAAGGATCATGAGAGATTATTACAAGCAACTCTATGCCAATAAAATGAACAACCTGGAAGAAATGGCCAAATTCTTAGAAAAGCACAACCTTCTGAGACTGAACCAGGAAGAAATACAGACTATAAACAGACCAATCACAAGCACTAAAATTGAGACTGTGATTAAAAATCTTCCAACAGGGCTTCCCTGGTGGCGCAGTGCTTGAGAGTCCGCC
>NW_006774591.1:1415398-1426475 GCF_000442215.2 Lipotes vexillifer
CTGGAAGAAATGGACAAATTCTTAGAAATGCACAAACTGCCAAGACTGAATCAGGAAGAAATAGAAAATATGAACAGAACAATCACAAGCACTGAAATTGAAAAAAAAAAAAAAAATCTTCCAACAAACAAAAGCCCAGGACCAGATGGCTTCCCAGGCGAATTCTATCAAACTTTTAGAGAAGAGCTAACACCTGTCCTTCTCAAACTCTTGCAAAATATAGCAGAGGGAGGAACACTCCCAAACTCATTCTACGAGGCCACCATCACCCTGATACCAAAACCAGACAAAGATGTCACAAAGGAAGAAAACTACAGGCCAATATCACTGATGAACATAGATGCAAAAATCCTCAACAAAATACAAGCAAGCAGAATCCAACAGCACATTAAAAGGATCATACACCATGATCAAGTGGGGTTTATCCCAGAATGCAAGGATTCTTCAACATATGCAAATCAATCAACGTGATACACCATATTAACAAATTGAAGGAGGAAAACCATATGATCATCTCAACGGATGCAGAGAAAGCTTTCGACAAAATTCAACACCCATTCATGATAAGAACCCTCCAGAAAGTAGGCATAGAGGGAGCTTATCTCAACATAATAAAGGCCATATATGACAAACCCACAGCCAACATCATTCTCAGTGATGAAAAACTGAAAGCATTTCCTCTAAGATCAGGAACAAGACAAGGTTGTCCCCTCTCACCACTATTATTCAACACAGTTTTGGAAGTTTTAGCCACAGCAGTCAGAGAAAAAAGCAATAAAAGGAATCCAAATCAGAAAAGAAGAAGTAAAGCTGTCACTGCTTGCAGATGACATGATACTATACAGAGAGAATCCTAAGGATGCTACCAGAAAGCTACTAGAGCTAATCAATGACTTTGGTAAAGTAGCAGGATACAAAATTAATGCACGGAAATCTCTTGCATTCCTATACACTAATGATGAAAAATCTGAAAGAGAATTTAAGGAAACTCTCCCATTTACTATTGCAACAAAAAGAATAAAGTACCTAGGAATAGACCTACCTAAGGAGACAAAAGACCTGTATGCAGAAAATTATAAGACACCGATGAAAGAAATTAAAGATGATACAAATAGATGGAGAGATATACCACGTTGTTGGATTGGAAGAATCAACATTTTGAAAATGACTGTATTACCCAAAACAACCTACAGATTCAATGCAATCCCTATCAAACTACCACTGGCATTTTTCACAGAACTAGAACAAAAAATTTCACAATTTGTATGGAAATACCAAAGACCCCAAATAGCCAAAGCAATCTTGAGAACGAAAAATGGAGCTGGAGGAATCAGGCTCCTGGACTTCAGACTATACTACAAAGCTACAGTAATCAAGACAGTATGGCACTGGCACAAAAACAGAAATGTAGATCAATGGGACAGGGTCGAAAGCCCAGAGATACACCCACGCACATATGGTCACCTTATCTTTGATAAAGGAGGCAAGAATGTACAATGGAGAAAAGACAGCCTCTTCAATAAGTGGTGCTGGGAACACTGGACGTCTACATGTAAAAGAATGAAATTAGAACCCTCCGTAACACCATACACAAAAATAAACGCAAAATGGATTAAAGACCTAAATGTAAGGCCAGGCACTATCAAACTCTTAGAGGAAAACATAGGCAGAACACTCTATGACATAAATCACAGCAAGATCCTTTTTGACCCACCCCCTAGAGAAATGGAAATAAAAACAAAAATAAACAGATGGGCCCCAATTAAACTTAAAAGTTTTTGCCTAGCAAAGGAAACCGTAAACAAGACGAAAAGACAACCCTCAGAATGGGAGAAAATATTTGCAAATGAAGCAACTGGCAAAGGATTAATCTCCAAAATTTACAAGCAGCTCATGTAGCTCAATATCAAAAAAACAAACGACCCAATCCAAAAGTGGGCAGAAGACCTAAATAGACATTTCTCCAAAGAAGATATACAGATTGCCAGCAAACACATGAAAGGATGCTCAACATCACTAATCATGAGAGAAATGCAAATCAAAACTACAATGAGGTATCACCTCACACCGGTCAGAATGGCTATCATCAAAAAATCTACAAACAATAAATGCGGGAGAGGGTGTGGAGAAAAGGGAACCCTCTTGCACTGGTGGTGGGAATGTAAATTGATAGAGCCACCATGGAGGCTCTGTCAATTTACACTGATAAAGAGTTTCCTTAAAAGCGTCAAAATAGAGCTACCATACAACCCAGCAATCCCACGACTGAGCATATACCCTGAGAAAACCATAGTTTGAGAAGAGTCATGTCCACAGTGTTCATTGCAGCACTGTTTACAATAGCCAGGACATGGAAGCAACCTAAGTGTCCATCGAGAGATGAATGGATAAAGAAAATGTGGTACATATATACAATGGAATATTACTCAGCCATAAAAAGAAACGA
This sequence comes from Lipotes vexillifer, assembly GCF_000442215.2. Taxonomy (NCBI): domain Eukaryota; kingdom Metazoa; phylum Chordata; class Mammalia; order Artiodactyla; family Lipotidae; genus Lipotes; species Lipotes vexillifer. The sequence continues at coordinate 1,417,845 of NW_006774591.1, forward strand.
AATTGAGTTATTTGTAGTGAGGTGGATGGACCTAGAGTCTGTCATACAGAGTGAAGTAAGTCAGAGAGCAAAAAATAAATACCGTATGCTAACACATATATATGGAGTCATCAAAAAAATGGTTCTGAGGGACCTAGGGGCAGGACAGGAATAAAGACGCAGACGTAGAGAGTGGATTTGAGGACTCGGGGCGGGGGAAGGGTAAGCTGGGACGAAGTGAGAGAGTGGCATGGACATATATACACTACCAAATGTAAAACTGATAGCTAGTGGGAAGCAGCTGCATAGCACAGGGAGATCAGCTGGGTGCTTCGTGACCACCTAGAGGGGTGGGATAGGGAGGGTGGGAGGGAGGGAGATGCAAGAGGGAAGATATATGGGAACATATGTATATGTATAGCTGATTCACTTTGTTATAAAGCAGAAACTCACACACCATTGTAAAGCAATTATACTACAATAAAGATGTTAAAAAATATATAAAGAAATAAAAAATAAAGAACCCTGGCAGCCAATGTGGAAATGTTACCTGGAATCATCATTTCGAATAGAGCAAAATGCCCGGAAAAGAGAGCCGGCCGGGGCTGAGCTGTGCAGCATCGTTTGAGATCTCTGCACCCAGGAACTCTAAGTGCATCTCAGATGAAGGAGACAGAGCTCCCTGCTTTCGCTGGGGTGCTTTCAATACGGTGCTGACAGCTTGGCTTTTTAAAACAAACGTGTTTAGTCTCTGTTGGAGAGAGGGTCAAACCATCCAGGAACATTTACAGCAATACAGAGATTGACGTACTGTGGATTCGCTAGTCCTCTGAGGTGATTTCTCTGGGAAACTCATCTCCCTCTGCATGAAACTAAGCAGCCTCAAACAAATGCAAGCCTTTGAAGCCGTCACCCAGTCACTTGACCAAACACAGTTTTGAACTTCCGTATGGAATTCAGCTTGAACAGTTTTACCAAAGGTTTTTCTGAGCTGATTATACAGGATTAATCCTGGGTCTTTGATTTGTAGAGCACTAATTTCAGACTTATTTTCAGATGCAGTTGTCTCAGATAATTTCAAAGAACACATTGAACTTCTCCACTTAAAAAAAAAAAAAAAGATCCATTTCTGCGTGCAATTGTGACCGCCAGGCAGGTCCGCGGGAGAGTCATGAATGTAACGCTGGGTGATGATTTTGAGAATTTTAGTATATTGACTCTCATCTTCTAATTGAAAATCGGGATTATTGCTGTGGCTTTTTAAAAGATCCCTCCGAAGCTTTGGCTGTATGGTCTTATTTATGCCATGCAAATGATGTGAATATTTGAGGCAAATCAATTCAGAGGGAAAGACAATAACCTCACTTTTCTGTCAATTATGTGGACGTGTGAGGCAAAATTATTTTAGATATGAAATGTCTAGATTTCACCTTTCCTTAGTGCTTTAGCGTAAAATATTAGTATGAAAGGGTTGCCATGGAATATTAGTTGTTATTCAGAAAAAAAGTGACTTTTATGATCCAGTATATTTGGGAAACAGTGGGTTAAAAAAGGCCTAACAAGTCTTTTCATCATAGGAATTCTTTGAGCTTTTAATATGCTAATGTTCACTGCGTTTCTACTGGAGGGGTGTAGAATAGGAAGTGTTTCCCAAACTGACTGGGCCACAGAATATTTTTCCCAGAATAGAATAATTTGGGCTTGTGCCCATCTAGATAACGACATCATTACCGAGTTCTCTGTGCATACATAAATATCTATCTATCTATCTATCTATATCTATCTATATATAGATAGATATAGATAGATATAGACACAGCTTCAGTATCTACCTGGAGTTGAGATGCTCATTCTTTTTTATCTTACCACCCTCAGGCCCCTTTTCCTCTAGTTGCCCCGCCAGATCAGAGAGTATGTTTTAAATCAAATGTCCCTTTTAGGCAGCTTAGTGAAATTACAATTCGTATTCAGAAATCATGGAGGCTTTATTTTTGAATTCATGATGTGGAGGGTGTTCTGAAATCTCACCAACTTGCTTCTGGAAGATTTCTTTTGTGAGAGCCTTTGGTCAGGTTTCTTTTCTTTCTCTCCAGACCACCTGCAACTAGAAGTTGTCTCCTGGGTGGTTGACTCCAGTGACCCCCATCATCTTCCCTCACTGTGGGGAGAAAAGCTGTCTGAATAGAGAAAGAAACGCTGCAGACTCACTGAGCATTCTTAGGAGATAATTTATTGCCATGTTTTATAAAACCAGGGACTGGGATGTGCTTAAGCGCTTTTTATTAGATATTGCCGAGAAAGATATAGTCCTATTATCCTGGTGACTTTTGAGACCATTCTGAATGCTGGTATTTTCAATATGAAAATGCAGTAATGAAGTCACCTCTCAAATCTAAGCGTGTGGATTGTTCACTTCAAACTGTCTTCCCCAGCTGGCTGTCTTCTCTGGGCTGTCTTCCCTCCACCCTCTGTGGGAATGCGTTTTTGGAATGCAAACTTGCATAGCCTTAGGTTGAGAAAAAACACAATTGAAAGATAATTTATTTTTCAATTTGGGGAGGGAGGTTGCATCACACCAAGCCAGAGTCTAAGGGAAAGAATTTCCCATTTTGCCCTGGTTTTCTGTGTGCTACTTGGCTCTAAAAGCACGAGTAACCTAGAGCTGATGTATTCCCTCCCAAACAGTCAAATCCTATTTTCAGTGAGGCCAAGAATGTGTCCTTAAGTACTTCCTTGATAACAGATCTCTTAGTATGAGGAACATTTACCACCTAGTTAAACTGGGATTATAACCCCCTACACTGGTATTTCTGGTCTTCTGAGCTACACACTTAAAACAAGATGTTTCTGTGTACACAGTACTCCATTTAATTATCATTTTTAATTACTTTATTGACATAAACATTAGTTCTGAACACATTTTACAAGAATGAATATAACATACAAGCAATTTATAATTTTCATTATGTCATCTCGTTCACATTGTGTGAGGCTTGATGGTAGATAATTAGTTGATTGGATATGAAAGCACCCAAAATACTGATGGGGAGCAGAGATGAGCTCTGATTAGCTGGCTCTTTCTGCCTTCACCAATTATATATTGTTCTTTGTATTTATTCCTGATGGATGCTCAATATTAGTAATATGCAGCTTGTAAAATTTGTCGAGAGAGATGGATCAGTGATAGTATTTTGGCATATATTATAACACCTACTTTACAATATGGAGGAACTCAAGTATTGACATTTTTATTTCTGGGATTAACTCTCTGCCTTTAGATTTTCTCATGCGTCCTTATCACTACTGATTTTATGCACGTGTGTCAGACGCATTTTTGTAAATGTGTTTCTCAGCAAACTAGTAGGGTTACATGAAGAAATTCAGCAATGGAAGAATGAGACACACACACACACACACACACACACACACACACACACACTCAAAATAACAAGGATGAAAATATAAAATGCTGCGAGACGATGGTACAGTAGTACTGTTTGTAAGACTGTGCCCTCCTTGAGGTTGGAAGTGGCTGGGGGAAGATGATGGCAATCACACACCTAATCTCGTTAAACTCACTGTCCAAACATCGGAGCTCTTCTTTGTATTATCTTGGTTACTGGACTAGGAAGTGGCCATCTAACTGCCTTTAGTGTTTACAAAATCTGTGGATTGATTGCTTATCCACTGAGGTCGCGATCTCAGATTGAAACATCATCTGAGTAACGCGTTACTTTTCCATGGGCATTCAAAGGCACACCAGTAAACTTCCAGTCTAGATTCACGGTTATTCTTTGAGGAAATACCAAGCGTAGATGCAGATGCCCAGCTTATCTTGTCAAGTTGTAAAGTTATCATTTTGTAGGGACGCTTCTTACTGCGATTTGAGTCTTCTCATGCTATCCTTGTATTTGCTTTGTCTACAGGGAGAAAGGGGATAGGGTGGGAATGATGCTGGAAATCCAGGTGGCCATGTGAGAAGGAATGCATATTTTCAATTACAAAGAGCAGTAGAAATTCAGTTCTTCGAAGTCAGAAGATTCTTATGTTTGCCGTTTGCCATAAGATAAAATTCTGCCAGCAAATCAAGCCCAGGGTGGATCTGGCCTTGGGGTAGAAGAACCTTATTTTGCTTTTCTTTCACTGAAACTGAGTTCCGACGAAAGCCAGGGCAGAAGCAAATTGAAAAGTATCAAACCAGGGCTCAGAGGTTCGCTGATGCTGCACTGTGTGCCCTTCGTTGAGGTCCAGTGCCCTCCGACCACGTCCTCATCATTCGGTGCGTGGCGATGAGGGACGTTTAACCCAGAGAGGAGCAGGCAGAATACCGATCGAATGTCCCTCTGCCAGTTGGCCTACCTTGAAAGGCCCGAGTGGATTGGATGGGTAACCGATGTGGTTTTTCAAAAGGATGTCCAGCTCCACCTGGTTGGGGATCCAGCTCAGCGACGTGAGTCTGTAATTTCTGATTTAGCAGTGGAGAGCTAGGCATCTCGTTGATGGGGTGTAGAGACAACGGGTGTTGCCTCTGGGGAGGTAAGCATTGCTATTTGAGGTGAAGCCCAGTGGTTTGACTTTCCCCCAAATTCCACCAATACAGCAGTCTGAATGTATTTCTTTTTCACGAACGTGCATTCCAGTGTCCTAGAAACAGGTATAGATTGATGCAGATTAATTTGGAATCGTGCAGCAAATTGCTGCTGGGAGATATATTTCAGAGTTACTTCCTAGCTCAGGCTAATGGCGAGAATCAAGTAAGACGTAAAAATAGGTTTACATAGATTGTTTCATAAATCAGATAAAGCTTTATTCTACCTACCGTTGGAACTGGACACGTTTTGCAAAAAGCAACATAAGGGTTGTTCATGTAATACTTTCATTATTTCCAGCAAGAGTAAAACAAAATAGAAACAAGTCCATTCAATTTCGCCACCATTAACTACCATTGAGCATAATTTTTCCTGACAAGCTCTCTCATCTGATGATGAGTGTGACATTGGGAAGAGTCGCCTGAAAAATTGCATAAACGCTAATGAAATATGCCCTTGTATTTTAAGTGTGCCCAGTTCAGACATTTAAAACAGAGCAAGTTATAATGTGTTAGCAGCCAGAACTCCATCTTGTTTTAAATAAATTTATTTTTCTACTTCTTGTGAGACTCTAACTGACTCTGAGAAGACTCATGACATTTCACTGCACGAGGCGGGTCACAAATTGAATAATGTGAAATAACATTATTAGAGAACTGAAGAAAACGATACGGCAATAATGCGTTTTACAGTAAAATTTGATAGTCCTCTAAAGATCAATGAGTACACGTGTTTGTTTACTTTGAAGTGAAAGGACAAAGGCTTCATAATAGAATCCAGAAAAACACCAGAATTAAAGGAATCTTTGCCAGATGAAATGAACAGCCTTCCCAGTCTGCGGTGAATTCAGAAAATATACCATGTTCTTTGCAGTAGGAAGAAATAGCCTAGGTACTGTCCGTGATAACGTGTCATTATAAAGCTACCCTGCAATGAATGAAAGTCCTCTCGTGGCCACACAGAATAAAACAAGCTGCAAGTCACAAGGGTCCTGTCCTGTCCCAAACATTGATTGAAAGGGCACTTTATAAAGGGAGAAAGAAACAGCGGGGCACCTTCATTTGCATGACCAAACGCTAATGATGGAGGCGCCTTTATGGACACACTGTGTACACAGAATAGGTTCAATTAAAAAGAAGCTATTTTACCCCGGCCTTTACCCCACCAGGATTAAAAAAAAAAAAAAAAAAAAAAAAAAAAAAAAAAAAAAAACATTTTCCCTAATAAAAAAAAAAAAAAAAGACAAAACAAAGACCATTTATCTAGGTAACAATACATTGCTTTTAAAAAAATGAGGCAAAAAAAAAAAAAAATGAGGCAGACTATAGGGCAAGCCAGAAACGTGGGTCTCCCGTGGTTTTATCTTTGCCACTTCTCTTCTTGACCAGGGCATCTCACACCTCACGAAGACTCATCTTTGTCAAAATAATGTAAATATGAATGACAGTGAGAGTGTACAAGAATATAGTAGCTGACCCTGACTAAGAGGAACAGGATTCGGAACTTCTTATGAGTTTAAAATCAAGCTGCGTTAGCAGGGACCAAAATGAATTGCTGTCTGATATTTTGGGGCTTGATAAAATGAGTTGGGGGTTTGAGTTCAATGCCTACGGACAGATGTTCCACAGACAAAAAAATGAGGCTCTTAATTGGCACTAATTAGCACCCTTGTTGGCAGGGAAGGATTGACAAGGTTATTTCTATGGCACCCCCCGCTGACTCCCAGAGCTGTTCTTTCCAGGACAAGGGGAGGGCAATGTAGGTAAACTTACGTTCTTAGCCTTCAAGGAGTATTTGTGCGCCTAAACAAAGAGAGGCTTCACATTTCTAAGCTGTCAACTTAGTAAGATTCTTTGCCTAGGATATACATTAGCTTTTATTTTTAATTAAATAAAGTGTAATTAGTAGAAAAACAATACGATGGAGTGACAGGCGCTTTTTTTGTTGGTTTGTTTGTCCCTGCTTAAAGAAGCAGAAGCAAAAAGAAAAAAAAAAGAGGCTGTATTAAGGATGAGAAAAAAAATCTGAGCACATTCTAGATGTCCACACTAGTATAGAACATAGATGTTTTGTACTGGCACAGACCTCTGTGATGTGCTGTGTGAGACGTATTTTCAATGCTCTGTTTCTAATCACTTGCATCTGTAAAATGGGAAGTGCCGCCAGCCTTGTAAGAGGGCTGAGGTATCGCGAGAACGACTCTCCACTGGCGGAGAGTCAGTGTGGGATGAATGAGCCTGTGACTGTGTTCTAATAAATATTAAGCGAAGCTCTGTGGAAAGATGCTTTACGTTTCTGCAAATGCTCCTCGCTGTATAATTGCAAGCTTGGGAATTATGCAAAAGTAGGTATTTTTGCATGTATTCAATTTAGTGCTAATAAGGAACTCAAAGGATGGATTAAAGCCGTTTTTAGTAACACGACAGATTTTTCGTATGCTTGTAGCATGATGGCCTTTCCTGAGAACGTGTGGTAAGGGAGGAACCTTGAAGAAAGTGAGGATGAGTGGGGGAAGACAGCCGAGCAAGGAGCCTGGCTTCAGCCCGAACCCACGGGGAGTTCTTCGTCCCTTAGTCATTGGATGGGGGATTCCTATCCAAGAGCCAGGTGGCTCTGTCTGCCAAGGGCAGTTCTCCGGGGAAGAGCCCATCTGGGGAAGACCCACAGCGGCTAGAGGCACCAGCCTGGTGACAGGAATGTGGGAAGGCTCGGGGCCTCAGGCTGGTAGAGCCAGGTAGCTTTCTCCCCAAGCAGGGCCTTTTGGTTACTGAGCAACTTTCAGAAGAGCCAGATTGTATCAGCAGAACGAAGTCCATCCCCGACTAACACAATTAAAATAGCCTTTCATGATCAGCCAAGTCTGCACATAGACGAGCCCAACAGTATTTTCTTTCATGTGAACAGTCCTGTTTCAAGTACCAGATGGCGACCCGGAGGTTATGTGGGGTTCTGATGTGTTCACATGCTATGGAAACGGAGGAACTGGCAGTTCTGCAGACGAACTCTGCTCTTTCATCCTGGCCTGTGCCTCGTGTGGCACACCTTGTAGTGCCTCAGGGTGGCACACGAACACATGACCATCCCAGCCGGGAGGCACTCCGGATTCTGTATAATTACCCCCTTGTTCCCCAGGCAAAGCCCTAGAGCCAGGGGCCTCGACTCCTCCCACGTCCTGTGCCCCTCAAGGCATCTCCTTTCTCACCAAACACCTACCCTGAGTGGAAAAGTAGGTGCCATCAGGCCCAAGCGATGCTCCCAGGTTCCTCTCACTTTCTCACGAGGAACACCGGGCAGCCCTTCCTAGTCAGCACGCTGTGATGCTGACCCCGGACCTCATTCGATATGTCCCGGTGCCAGCACCCCCGACCACCAGCCCCTGCCAGACCCTTTAAAACAACCTCCTCCAGAGGCCCCAGGCCCCACTTCCCTCAAGGCCACACCGCCCTACAGATTCCAGACATCCCAGCACTGATTTCCCGAGACTGTGGCCTCCGTTGCCCTCAACAAAGGATCTTAATCAGGAGAATGACATGGCCAGAGTCATGCTGTAGAAAGATCGCTGTGGCCCAGACGAGAGATGCTGAACACTTGCAACAGGGTAGCGATCGAGAAGGGTAGACACACCAGAAAAGGATGGTCTGTGGTCCCATCGGGAGGAGTGAGTGATTGATAAGATATGTGAGCTGAGGGATAGAGTAGAAAGTTTTAAGTGACTGCCAGCTTTCTTGCTTGGAAATGTGGGCGGATGGTGACACTCATGGAGAAAGGCAAAAGCAAAGCATGAGAATGAACTGTTGATCCATATGCGACAACACGGGTGAAGCTCGGAATCTTTGTGCTAAATGAAAGAGACCAGACACAAAAGTCCACCTATTGTGTGATCCCATTTATATGTATTGTCCAGGCTAGGCAAATCTGTAGAGGCAGAGCGCAGGTTAGAGGTTGCCTAGAGGCAACCTGGAGGGAGGGATGGAGAGGCTGGCGAGCGGGGGTGGGGGGGGGGGCGGGGGGGATGGGGGGGATAGGAAAAGGGGATGGGATCTCCTTTTGGAGGGTTCAAAAT
>NW_006774591.1:1426491-1437417 GCF_000442215.2 Lipotes vexillifer
GGGGGGGGGGGGGCGGGCGGGGGGAATGGGGGTGATAGGAAAAGGGTATGGGATCTCCTTTTGGAGTGTTCAAAATATCCTGGAACAAGATAGTGGCGGTGGCCGCACAACATCGTGAATGTACTAAAATGCACTGAATAGTACATTTAAAAAGGGTAAATTTTATGTTGTGTGTATTTTACCACAGTAATAGATGGGTGGGCAGGTAGATGAAACAAACTGAATGAATGACTACTTAAATGAAACAAACCAGGGGGAGGAGCAGGCTAGAGACGATGGGTTCAGTTCCAGCTTTCTTGGACTCAAGGCGTTTGCGGGCCACGGTGGTGGAACTGTCCAGCAGAGAGCTGGATTTGTGAGTCCAGAGCTCAGGAAAATGTCTGGGCTGAAGATGGAAATGTGAGATGCAGGGCAGTGGATGACGTTCCCCGGCAAGAGCAGAAAAGCAGGCAGCTCAGGAGGAAGAGTGTGCCACTGCCGGGGGGCGGGCACAGGAGGGGAAGGCGGGCGGGATGGCCGGCTCGGAGCAGCCCAAGCAGGGGAGCTCAGAGCCCTGTCTGCAGCCCCGTGTCTGCAGCCCCGTGATCGCTCACTCCTGGCTGAGAAGCAATAAGCCCCATTTCTGGTTGTGCCTCCGGGCATCGGTGATAATCTTGCGTTCTGTTCTGGGCTTTTCATTTATGTCATACCCTCTGGCATTTGACCTCTTGTGCCGTGTGACTCACCTCTTGTTCTGAGGTCTTCTGCCAAGTGCGTGCCAAAAGGGTGACATTTTAAGCTCTCTAGGGGACAAAAATCATGGCGTAGGAATGCTTTCAGTTCTAAACTACTGCTACTCATTTAAAGAGTTTGAATCTGCCCTCAGATGGCACTGTCAGAAGTCACTGAAAGCAAAGTTCAGCCTTACAACTGGCAAGAATAGAAGCGAGATCAGTGCGGCTTACCAAGCAAAATAGCAATTAATACTCTCTTACTTCAGCAGAAGACGACCTCCTAAACAGGGTGAAGGGTTACCTGGAGTTTGGTTAAATTTTAGCTTTGGAGATGCTCTGTCAACTCAAGAGGCTCAGATGACCCAAGTTTCACTTATTTTCCACTTGAGAAAATTGGTCACTGGGATTTCCCTCCCTTCCCCACTCACCTTGGTTGCTACTTTCCCTTGGCAAACATGTTTGTGTCACGCCCGTCCAACTGCTCCTTTCCCCATGTCATTAGACGGTGAGGCGAGTACATGAAGAGACAGCTATTTGGGGTATGAATGCATTGCCCCCAGTGCACATATTTGAGGGCCCTGGGAACTGGGGTATAATCCCGTATTCGTTTGCTGGGGCTGCCGTAACAAAGTCGCACAGACTGGGGGGCTGAAACCACAGAAATGCATCGTCCCCCAGTTCTGGGGGCTAGAAGCCCCAGATCAACGTGTGGGCAGAGTTGGTTCCTTCTGAGGGCTATGAGGGAAGGATACGTTCCAGGCCTCTCTCCTGGGCTCGTAGACGGCCATCTCATCCTTATATCTCTTCACATCACCTTCCATCTACAGGTATCTCCATCTACAGGTGTCCAAATTTCCTCTTCTTGTAAGGATACCAGTCATGTCGGATGCGGGTCCACCTTCATGACCTCACTTTAATTTGATTACTTCTGTAAAGACCCTGTCTCCAAACAAGGTCACATTCAGAGGTACTGGTGGTTAGGACTTCAACATATGAACTTGGGGTGGGGGGAAGCCAGTTCAACGCATAACCAGCCTGTTTCCTGAATTTGCCTTTTGTGGATGGCAGCAGTTCTCACGACCTTTGTTAAATGGGCTCCTTCAGATGGCAGGACGTAGTGATGGGCTGCTGGGTTCTGTCCCATCCCAGCCAGTGGGAAGCCCCGGGAGCGTGAAATCTGCCCCCCACCCCCCCACCGCAGGAAAGCCACCTCTGGGCTCCCTTCTCTTCCACCCTCTCAGAATGACACGGGTTTAGGGAGCTGACTCAGGCCGCATCTGCAAGCAGTAATTTCCAGATAACATTGTTACTGCAATTACCAAGTGAAGAAAAGGCTGCTCAGCCCGCTCTACATTGGGCAATATAGAAAGTAATGGAAAAAACAAACCGATTTACTTTTTCCTGTGGAGACAGAGCCGTCAGAGGAAGCAGCCCTCACCTTCTTAGCCAGTGATCTGGACCACTGGTTTTGCCGGCGTCCTGAACCAAACCCAGCCCCTGACTGGCCTGTTTCCCTGTGGCTGTTCCATCTTTGGCTCTGCGGCGGGAGTCTGTCAAGAGAACCCACTGGAGACCCAGAGGCAGATCAAGCTGTTGTCCCACATTCTCTCTCCACTAAATCACAGTTTTCTTTCCAGGGAAGGTGGCTATTGTGAGGCTGTCAGAGTGAGGCAAGTGAAATGGGCCCGAGTGAAGGCGCCTATTAACAGTAGCAGCTATCTCTGTCAGAGGCAGGCTCTGCAGCCAGTGACAAGGCAATTTGGCCCTGATAGGTGGGCGATTAAAAAGGCAAAAGGCAAGAAGAATGAGAGGGGAGAACCCCTATTACCTCGTGGTCCCCAAACCGAGGGGGCAGCCAAAGACTTCACATATGGACAGATCCCCCGCTTAGGGCAGCGCACGAGGGGGCGGGGCATCTTCCCCGAAGCAGCCCTGGATGTTTTCCTTGGCCAGGTCCGGGGTTGCAAGAGTTGGGGGTGATGCAAGAGGATGGCGGAGATGGCAGCAAGGTCTGGGTCGGGTTCAAGGTCTGGGTCAAGTTCTGAAAGTAGATGATTGGAAACAGAGTGTTACCGGTGGGGTGTGTGTGTGTGTGTGTGTGTGTGCGCGTGCGCGTGCCGGGGACTCCCTCTGCGTGAACAGGAGCCGTGTGGACATATTTTACAGATGGGGAAATTAGACCATAGACAAGCGGAAGAGGATTAAAGGCAAATTATCTCTCAGCTCAAGGGAGCCCCGGGTTAAATTGGCTTTGTGATCTGACATTTGCATGAGTGTAGGAGCCGCACCACCAGCGCTGGGCCCTGTTAGGAGCCCGGCTACCTAATCCCACATGTCAGCATCTGGAAAACCCATTAGGTATCAGGGCCCCAGACCTGGAGAGGTCTCAACAGAGGAGAAACCGCCGCAGTCCTGGGCAGACTGCACATCAGCCCAGCAAGAGCTAACACCTTTTCCCCACTTCGAAATACGGAAAAGGAGTTTCACAGCCCCATTTTCCCTGTACTTAACGAATTGCTGTATACAATGATTAGTTGAGGACCGAGTCTGCATCCTCACCTCGCTAAAATGTGCGCCTCCCGCCATCGGTCCTGACGTCCGCTCAGATCAACTCATCCGGATTGTCAGGCCACATTATACACATGCCGGCCCATGGGTTTATTGAGGGGGGCCGGGTGATTTGTCCTGCTGAGAGGGACCTCTGTGCAGATGGATTCCTTTCTTTACTAGCCTCAGGTTTGGAAATTCTGAAGCCAAAGAGGGATAGAGCATCTTTGCTAAAGGTTTCTGGGCTTGGTCCCCGCCCCATCCAGACAGCTGTCTCTTTAATGTAATGCTTTGTCTCTCCTGGAAAACACAAAGCCCTTTTCCCCTGGTGAAGCTTCTGCTGGCTGTTTCAACTGCAGTTTTAACACGGGAAAAATGGAAGGAGAAAGGGATTATGTGGGGGGAAAAATAGCCCTTTTTCTCATGGCGGTTTTCTCCATAGATGCGAGTAGAAATGCGTCTAAGACCTCCCATCAATCTCCATCAAGCAGGGCAGTGAGTGGAGTGGTTAGGGACGTGGGCTTTGGCATCAGGCAGGTGCTGGGAGCTGTCATCCCAGCTCTCCGTCCCCCCACTTGCCCAGCCATGTGACTTTTTAAAAATAATAGCTTTATTGAGAGTCAGCTACCATAAAATTCACATTTTAGTGTACAATTCAGTGGTTTGTGGTAGTCACAGAGTTGTGCAACCGTCATCACCACTCTCTAATTCCAGAACGTGTTCATCACCCCAAAAAGAATCCTTGTGCCATGAGCAGTCGTTCCTCACTCCCCCTCCCCCCAGCCCTTGGCAACTAGTAATCTACTTTCTCTCTCTATGGATTTGCCTATTATGTACATTTCATATAAATGGAATCATTCAATATGTGGTCTTTTGTGTCTGGTTTCTTTCACTCAGCATAGTGTTTTCAAGGTTCCTCCATGTCGTAGCATGTACCAGTACTTTGTTCCTTTTTATGGCTGAATAGTATTCCATCCTCTGGCTAGACCACATCCTGTTTGTCCATTCATCACTTTATGGGCATTTCGGTTGTTTTCACTTTATGTCTATTTCCCGGTGGCTATTGATGTTGAGCATCTTTTCTTCTGTATGTTGGCCATTTGTATATCTTCCCTGGAGAAACGTCCATTCAGATCCTTTGCCCATTCTTTAATTGCGTTACCTGTCATTTTATGGTTTGGTTTCCTGGCTTCTTTATATATTCTGGATACTAGACTCTTATCAGATATATGACCCACAACTATTTTCTCCCATTCTGTGGAGACTTTTCTTAACTTTTCTGAGTTTCCTTGCCGAAAAACGGAAAATACAAGTGCAGCCTCCCAGATTTCTTGGAAAGAGTCAATGAAGTGATCCGTGGGCACACGTGGCAAAGTGAATGTCTGGCACACTCTGAGCTTACCTGAATAAGTCTTGTGATCACCAGCTACGGTCGGCCAACTTAGATTCATCGTGAAACAGAGGCAAGGTGGGAGCCCTGGAGGCATCAGTTCACACCTGATGGGTGTAAACTGGGTGACATTGAAAGAGCTTTGAATCGACTAACATGTTATTCCTCGAATGATTGGAGCTGTTTTATTTCGGTTGATTGTACTTTTGTTCTGAACACACTCTGAAGTTTTAGAAATTAGCTGATAACTCCCGGCCGGTATTAGGATCTGCCACTCTCCATATATCTACGTTTATACCTCTCTGTTTGTCTCTCTATCTAGACAGCTAGTTACCCATCTATCACGAATGTGAGTCTGTGAATAACAGGACAGAAATAGCCTAGTGTTGAGGCAAGTATTCAGAATTGGCACTTTCGTACCTAAAGCCACATCATGAAAGAATAGATCTCCAATTTCTTAAGATGTTTACCTACTATATGTAAAACCTACTGATGGCTCTCTGTTGCGGCTGAAACTGCTTTCTTCAGCAAGAGAGCTGGTGATTTCATCTGCAGGAATTCTTTTAATGCTGCTTCTGAACGCGTTGGTATAAGAACCAGGATCCAATTTGTCCTAATACCGGGAATAATAGAAGTGATAACGTTTATTAAGCACTCGCAACCTTTTCACATTACTCTTCACAAAATCCATGCAAAGTAGATACCAGGGGCCTTGTTTTCGAGACCAAATTATGGAGGCTCAGAGAGGTCAATCAGTTTGCCTACATTTGCACAGCTAGTCCATGCAAGAGCCCGGTCTGGACCCCTAGTCCATGCAACTCCCAAATCTTTGCTCTTGCCTTTATATAGTGTCACCCTCTTAGGAGATTAGATTTACCAGCGTTCTTAATCATTAGGCACCTGGGTTATTTTTGTGTTTCAGAATCAGAAGGTCAGTCCCTCCTAAATCCATTGATAAGTGGTAGTACATAATGATTTAGATCTGTATGCCACTCACTTATCTTGAAAATCTTCCCATCTCAGAAATTCAGCTCTTCTTAACGGAGACAGTGGCGGTGCTAAGATGATGGCCTTACATGGATTCATCAGGGTCCCAGTGTTAAGAAACACCCACGCTGTGTTGGTGAGCCACAGAGAATTCATTTGCACCAAGTTGAAGTCTGGAGAGAGATGGCCAAAATGATTCAACATGACTGGCTTTCCACATCAATGTGATTATGCCATGTGCTGTAATTTATAGTGTAAACAAGTTTTCTGCAAAAGCTAAATATATCATGCAACTAATTTAACATGCACAGAAGGAGCCGTTAAATTTATTTCAGTCCCATTACTCAAAATGTTCAGAAAATTCCTCTGTATTAGAGCCAGTGCAGGATTGGCTCTGCAGCCAAGTGCATCAACATAAATGTTGAATTCCTGGGGGAAATGCTTGCCTCATACTGTTACTTAGAGAAATATATGCCCAGACATCGTGGAGCCCCTTCTAAAACAATTCTCATTTTGTTAGAACAATAGGATCAAATTTTCAGTCGTGTTACCCAGCATCTCTGCATTTATGAAGCTTGTAGGCAGATACGAATGCCAATAAAATGGGGATGTGTTTTTAAATGATTAATACTTTATGAAATGTGGAAGTGGAAACTGAGGGTTTTCATGTGACTTTCTAATTTTGTCTTTACCTACGTGGAAAGAATTCCTCGTGGAAGCCATATGTGATGCCTCAAAACTGTTTAAATTGGAGTAATTATCAGAACAAATGGTGTCACTGGATGATATTAGTCTGTTTGTGTTCCTTCTGCCTCTACCCAATGAATCAACATTAATACAGATTTTTAGAAACACTTGAAACTGTCATCTGCAATCCCATTTTTGTTTTAAAATACATGTTTAAAAATTGATTAAACCTTTTTACCTACTAAAACGTACCTTTAGATTGACAGTTTCCATTATACAGTCCTTATCCAGAAAGGATGTCTCCTTCTCTACCTAGTTTTGAAAGCTCTGAATCAGCGATAGGTATGAAATTTCATCTGGTGTGTGTTTGGCATCTATTGAGATGATCATATGTTTTTTATCATTTTATTTGTTGATGACGTAATGTAGCGTACAAATAGACATCTTGATATCAAACTGTCTATGCACTCCTGGAATCTGGTAGGTTAATATTTTATGATACGCAGTTCAGTTGTATTTTATGTAGATTTGAATTTTACAGATTTGAAAAAGTGGATATAGTAATATTAATAGACTCGCTTTGTACTCAAAAAATGGATCTGCTTCTGCCTCTGACATATGCAAAAGCTGTTTGTGGCTGAGGTGCAGTTCTTTCCCTTCCTGAAACTTTTGCTTTGATGTGAGAACACACTTCTCTAATTGTACTTGTTTCCGAATAAAAGTGACATCTGATGTGTTCAGGATAATCCAGGCTGAACTAACTATCTTGGTCCAAGAATCACAATAAATGATAAAGATGGGGGTGATTCCTATGTGTTAGGGTTATCTCATTTAATAGTTAGAACAATCCTATACGGTGGTGCTGTTAGGATCCCCCTTTCACCAAGGGACTCACGGAAGTTCAACGGATTCGATCCAAGGTGGCACAGCTAGTGGGGGTTTGAACCTGGGCCTCTCTGACTACAGAGCAGGCTCAGGCTCTACAACGAGCCCTGCCCTGTGCTGAGAAGCCACATGCAACTCAGCTGGCTGTGCAAAGAGGCAAGTCACTGGTCTCCAAGGATTCTGAATACTGGCTAGTTCTTGAAGGTGTGTGTCCTTGGACTGGAGCTATGGCTATAGCTCAGCCCACATTCATCACTCCTAGCAGAGAAGCAAGTCCAATAGCTGTTGTTCTGCTTCTGGTAATGACGCTTCTTCCTAGCCTTTGTTAGAACTTCAATGTAGGCAGCACGTTTGACGTGAAACCTTAGTAAATGAGCGTGTTCAGCATGGTCCCAGATCTGAAAAGCAGGTCCCCTAAGGAGTAGTGAGCCACCGACTAGGATGTCTGGCAGTGTAGGGAAACAGCTCTGCTGTGGCGCTGTGGACACCCCGCATGTATTCCAATAGGCCACATAGGACGAGGCTTGAGCCACAGATAATCTGAGTGTTGGCAGAAAACCTAGCGATCGTCCCAGGGCAGGAGGGCACAAGAAGATCTTGAGGGTGTACTCCAAGGCCGTCTCCCGCTCACCCCCCCCCATCTCCTCTGGGAGCCTGTGATGACACAATTTCCCATTGCCTCCCAGGTTTTGGTGAGGTATGGAACATTCTGTCCCACTCCCTCGCAGAAGAGAACGGCAGCCTATAAAACCTCTTAATGGAAGTCTAGAATGGGCTCCTCAATCACAGGATATCGTACAGCTTGCTCGGCCGTCATCGGGTCCCATTGGTTTTAGTGGTGTCCTTTTTGGTGTGGGGGACGAGGACCGCGGGAGCTGGCACACCTTCCTTACTTTCGTTATGTAAGCACGCAACTGCCTGACTCGGAGAGTGACTGGCTGGATCTTTACCAGTCAAATCACTCAGGCCTCACCCTGTCTTGTGTGTGTGTGCATGACAGGTGCTCACCTATGCTCACCTGATGGGATACTCACGGGGGCCCTGGGCTCCACGTGCCCCAAGAAAGTCCAGCTGTAGGATTTTATAGGGTGGAAACACTGTCAGTATGGGTTATAAGACAGTCAGCCTCCTTTTACCCTAAACAAAAGTGTGTGTGTAGTGTGTGTGTGTGTGTGTGTGTGTGTGTGTGTGTGTGTGTGTGTGTGTTGGGAGAGGGGTGTCCTTTAGATGAAACAGAAAGAGCTGAGCATATAAACCAGGTGGGATTTTCATAAACAACCGGGCAACATCGCTGTCAAGATCTTAGATGGGCCTAAATTGTCAGGTTTGACTTTTGTGCTTAAACAATGTGAAAGAAAATGTGAATTCTTTATGCGTCGGCCTCCAGGAAATCCCATCTGCTGTGTCAATTCAGGTAAACATCCCTTCTCGACAACCTTTCTCTAGAAAGGGGTTTGAGAAACAGTTTAATGCACTCCAAGCTAAAGTGCTGTGTTATCAGCGGCTGAGGATTTGCAGTGCCTCAGATATAACTAAGAATTGGTCCCAGCTCCCGTCGAGTTTAATGGAAGACACAGGGGCTGTCAGCAGGCACGGGTTGTAGGGTGCTTAATAGCAACTTAATATTTCACTTGTTTTGAAGAGTTTCCTTAGATAGAGATTAATGGACCAGCTTGATAAAGGAGTTCTTTACTTAATCCTTTACCAATTAGGAGCTGATGTGGAGAGACAAGTAATGACGTACCCTGTGTGACTGGGAGGTACTTTGGGAGGAACCACAGGGGTTTCTACTCTCTCATCAGCTGTGGTCGCTCTAAGGAGCCTTCATGGAACGAAATCTGCCTCGCTTCATCAGTCGGGAATGGAACTTGCGAGATGTGTCTCCAGAAAGAAAGGTTGAGTACGAGAGACACTCCTTCTGCCCTGGTAGCCAAGGTCCTAGTGTAGGTAGCCAAGCCGTGGGACAAGGAGGGGACGCTCATCAAGAGAGAGGGCCAGCCCAGCGTGAGGGAGTGTGTGTGTGCCTTGGAGATGGGCAGAGTTCGTGACATACGTTCAGTGCCCTCAGAGTGGCTGGAAAGACAGTGGACGAGAGGATCGTCCATCAGTGTCCCAATTCCACTGATGCTAATGCCAACATGTCTGTAGAACCTGGTCCCTTCTCTCCCCCAACCTGACTGGCAGTGCCCTGGCCCAGGCCACCACCCTCTGTTCCCTGGCCTGCGACAATGGTGGTCCAACAGGTGTCCGTGTTACCTCCTCCTTCCAGTCGATCTAGGTTCTTTGCTCTCAGAGATCTCTGCCTCTGGCTCTCCATGTCCCTCCTCTTCTTAAAAACTGTGGTTCTTTCCCCTCCCCGTCATTCTTTAGAGCAAAGGCAAGGTCCAGTCTCACCCCAGCTACCTCCTTAGACTCAGCCCTGTTCACTAGTGCCGACATGTAGTATATTCCAACCAGACCAAGCACCCCACTCTTCCCCAAACCTCAGGTCTCTTGGTTCCTCTGCTTGTTCTCCCCAGGCTGCTCTTTCCTTCCTTCCATTCTGCCTTGGAGGCATTACTCGGAGGCCACTGCTTCTGGGTAGCCTTCACCAGACTCTCTGGGTAGACTTCGACGGTCCTTCTTTGAGTCCCTTCTTACGTGCCTCTGACATTGAACGTACAACATTACATTGTTATCGTTTGTTTATCAAGTCTTTGTGCTTCTTACAGTGCGAGTTTATTAGGGGAAGGGACCATGTCATCCACATAGTTGCCACCCCAGGGCCAAGCACAGTCATGGCAAGTGACTGTTTACCAACCATCTTACATACATAATCTCATCTAATCCTCAGACCAACCTTCTGAAACAGGTACTATTATTGTTTCCATGGTACAGATTAGGAAACTGAAGCTATGGTAGGTAACTTGCCCCAGTCCACACTCACTCAGTAGGTTTTAGAGCTGGGGCTTAAATTCAGCACAGCCCAACTCCACAAACTGTGCAACATCGTCTCACCCACAAATACCAGGCCCAGTAAATGGTCTTGAATGAATCCCTATTACTCCGCATGGATGACTTTCCATACCACCTAATATGACTCAAAGGAAATTCATTCAAGATGACGCGAACAGTCCTCCTGAAGAGTTGCACCATCTACTATCGCGATGCATCCTCGGGATAGTTTTTAAAACAAAAGATTCTCTTGTCCCCTTTGGCATTATCCCAGCAGCTGTTTCCAGGTCCAGGTTGCTTCACTGGTTTATGATCTTCTCCAGGGAAATCCACTCTTAGATGTTTTTACACACACCCCTAAAAAATGATACAATAGTGTTTTGGTGCGTGTAACATTCTTGAAAGCCAACTGAATTCTATTAGGCAGTTTGTCATTTGCGTGATAACTTGAGTTCCCACATTCAGAGAAAATTACATAACCCAGAGAAATATACCAAGAAAATGAAAATCAAATTCAAAATAACGCCCATGGAGCAGAACATTGGTACTGTGCGGAATTTATGTGATCAATTCTAAGGAAGTCCAAGGATGAAGAGGTGGCAGTTTGATACAAGTCAATAGTCATATACATTCAAGGCTCACGTTATTAGCTTTGGCTTATGTATGCGATATAGATATAAATCCATATATACCACACGTGCAGCTAGAAACAGGATATTGACTCTTTTATTTCCTACTGTTGCCTTGTCTGTACTCAGGACTCGAGCCAAGCAGACTATTCGG
>NW_006774591.1:1437509-1459043 GCF_000442215.2 Lipotes vexillifer
GCATTCCCTGAATCTCTGAGATAGATATTCTTTTTATTCCTATTGCACAGAGAAATAAACTGAGGTTCAGAGAGGTTAAGTAACTCACGTTCTCTAACTAAATCCTGTGCGTTATCCGTGGAGCCATTAATTACCTCCAACAAATAAGACTTGACCAGACGATTGTTTTCACACTATGTTCATCTAATCCCTGGGGTACCCCAGAGGCCGCCCAACCTGGCTGTGAGCAAAGCACCATGGCTTTACTCTTTAAGCATGGGTTTCTTATAAGATTTCACCTGGCGGGGGAGGATTCGTGTGTGTAGGAAAGTGAAAACCATTGGTTTGCAGCAGGGGTCAGCAAACTTTTTTACGTAAAGGCTCAGATCATAAATATTTCAGGCTTTTGGGGCCCTATGTTCTCTGTTACGACTACTGAGCTCGCCCATTGCGGCACAAGAGCACAGGCGATATGTACATGAATGGGTGTGGTATGTTCCAATTTGACTTTGTTAACGGATAAGGAAATTTGAAAGCCATATAATTTTCATATCTCATGAAATATTCGTCTTCTTTTGATTTTTTTCTCAACCATTGAAATATGTGAAAACCAATCTTAACTCACAGGCAGTACAAGAACAGAGGGAAGGCTAGTTTGGACTGGAGGCCTCAGTTTGCCAAGACCTGGACTAGATGGTCCCTAAGGGAACTCTCAGTTCTCTTGTTCAGGAGCCACAGTAAGCATATGAGATGCCCACTTTCTGAAACCCTGAGAATGCCGTCAGCTACAGGTGTCTTCTGGTCTCCTTCTCTGGTCTGTCTGCCCATGGCAGGGTGCATGATCTAGTTTGGACCCAGGCTGTGGGCCCACTGGGAGACACCAGGCTAGAGGTCCCACCTGATAGATCTTGGAGATTTATCTCCGTAGAATATAGTCTGGATCTTCCAACTATTTGTCACTGCCTCAGCCCTCAGACTCGGAATTTCCAGGATCCCCAGTGGGCTGGTCACGGAATCTGACTTTTAAGTTAAAACCTTGAGAAAATTAAATGCAGCTTCTCCCGAGAAAAGAGCCTGAGCACCTTCACGTCAGGGAAACAGAATGAATACTTTGAAAAATATCACAGCCTCTTCCTCGTCACCTGCCTTACCACCCACAAATGATTCGGTGCTGCAGAGACTACAAAGCGCTAGGTAGGGAAATATAGAATTCCGTGAGGAATTCTAATCAGGTCATGTTTCATTCCTCCCAGCCTACTTTATGAAGAGGAAGTGTCCTTTAAGGAGTCAATAGGACTAAGATACTATTCCAGAAAAGGGCCCACGGTAAGAGGCTGCCTGACAAGAAGGCTCGGGTCTTCAGGCATCCCCCAGGCTCTCTGGGATGCCCAGCCCACCTCAGCTGTGTTATTCATCTGGAACCAAAGGCAACAACAAAACACTTGATTGCTATGAGCTCTGAATACTTATGGGGACAATGGTAATTTAAGCTAGTCCTCTGAAAGCCCCAAAATAGTTGGGACAAAAGCTATGGTTCTCAATCTTTGAGAGCCTAGAACCTGACTGGAACAGCCTCCTTCCCTCCCCTGCACGATGGAAATAGCAGCACTGGCTCTACCTCCCATCCCCACTCCACGTCCAGTCTCCCAGCGTGGCTTATAGAGAACAGGGCTCAGGCTACTACTAGATGGAGGCTACAAGACAGCACAGGGCAACTCCTAACTGGCAGAACTCAAAACGATTAAAGCTACTGAACAGTAGAAATGAATGCCTAAAAGCATCAGACAAAGGCTGTGGCCATACTTTAGGGATGTAGTAGGTATCTGCACCTGGTGGCGGGTGAGACAAGTAGCACACTAGGCACTTCCAACTGTAAGAGCCGTGGTCCATCTGCGCATCAGCCACCAACATGGCAGCTACTCCCACTGACACCTGGAAGCTGGAATCCAGCCCATAATAAGTAATGCACCTGATGGGCTGTCTGCCCAGAGGGGCACCATTTTGAAATTCACAGAAAGGCACTGTGTAGGCTTGCAAGCCCGGAGAACCACCCAGGGCTCGGAAGGTTGCTTCTGAGCAAGGATTCCGTATCAACTAACAGCCTCCGAAGCCCAGTCTTAACATACAAAGGTTAAAGTCACGTGTGTCTTGGAACAGCCTCCTGAGGGTGGCAGGCCCAAAGACAGTGCCCAAGGTGAGCACAGCGTCCAGTGGGGGCCCCTCCTTGGCCCCTTTCTCTGAATCTGCAGGTCGCTCCACAGCTATAAGGAGCAGGACGTCAGAGCCACTCTTTTTTTTTTTTAAAAAACTCTCGCTTGAAACTGTCTGGGTGTTTCCTCTTACAACTGGCCTTCAGATATCCAGGGGATCTTAGGCACTCTGGGAGGATCTCAGGAAACCCCAAACTGCCATGATGTGTTTAGAACATTCTAGAGAATAAATCCAAGCCCAGAAACCTTCCAGACTCCTTAAGGATCTCTGAACCTCTCCTCGCCCGGTCAGGGGCTTCCAATGATGCCTGCTAGCTGGTGCCTCTGCCAAGTCTTTGAGTCACCACCAGAGCTTTTTAAAAAAAACTGTTCCAAGCTCTACAGCACCATTGCTCAGGTAATAATAAAAACAATAGCAATGATAACCAAGATGAAAGCAATAGCTACCTGTATTGACTCCTAGGCAATTTGTATAGACTTTCTTTTTCTAAGCCTCTTCCAAAAATTCTCCAAAGTAGGTATTATTGTCACTGATTTTAACATGTGAGAAAACTGAAAATTAGAAAATCCAGTATTTGAACTCAGGTCTGTCTGGCTCTCAAGCCCTTGCTCTGAGGCTCATGCTGCCACGACTAAAGTCTTCATTGCCATAGAACCTTCCGGAATAATGTTTCTAGCTCTCTATTTTTTCCTCTTCAAAATCACCCGAGCTTTCCGCTCTGTGAAGGAGCAATGTTTCTGGAGAGCAGATGTTACAGTTATTAGTAATGTGGGGCCTGTCACGCCGTAGTGTCCTAGGATGTCCCAGTGCCAAGAGCCCTCTGAGGCCACCAGGATCAGCTCGAGGCCCAGAGCATTAGGAACAGAGAAGACCCTGAACACGGCCCTCCTTTCTCCTCCAAGCCCTCCCCAGTCTTCTTTTTGTTCATTCCATCTCATCTGCCCCAACTTTCAGTATTTGAGCTTTTCTAGGACCAGGACTTTGTTTTGTTGACACAGTTTTTATGGACTATTTTACTTCTTAATACTCAAGAAATGATAAGTCATCGTAGAAATAAAAACAGAGTTTTCACACAAAGGCAGACCTCGTGAACCACTAGATCCGGAACAAACATCTGAAGTCACTAAGGAGGGGCTGCTTTGTTCTGTTTTCATCTAACTGAAAAGCGGAAAGAACAGTCGTTGTTGTTGTTGACGACCACACGCGTAGGCAGACGTTCACGTCAGCATGGTCTGTTCACATTTGGGGCTGTCCAGTGTGTGCTCAGTCTATGGAATTATAACCTCACGAAAAGAGATTACCATTTTTCTGCTGAGACCGCCTCAACTGCAATGGGCATGAATGGTGCTGCTATAATAATTAAATCCCCAATCTTTCATAATCCTCCACTTTCCCTAGAGTAATGTTCAGCATTAGCTATGGATGGAAACGCAAACAAGTCCATGTAGATTCAATAATAAAGCTTAATAGGTCAGGGAAGGGGTGGAATGAAATGAATGCTTAACACCTCCAGAGAGAGCGCATTAGTTTGCCTTCCCAGTGACTTCCTTGATTTGTGTTTGCCGGGACTTGAATCTATGCGTCAGAGTGTCCTTTATTAACAACCAGATCCATACCGGGCTTCTTGCACGGGAGATGTTTAATGTCAATCACCGTACAGATTGGCTGCCTATTTCCAGAACTGTACATTGGAGGGTCTTTCGTTTCCATATTAAGATCTTACAGAGTTGATTGGAGACTCAAGTAAGTGCTGAGTTCCGGTCTCCACGCTCTGGTTCTAACTGAAGGAGGGTAGCCTGAAGACCCTGAGCCCATTTGTGGGTCCAGCTTTGAGACCCTGACACGTTTCCCGAGTCACCACGGCTTACCTTCAGGTTGCTTGGCAAACTGAAATGAGAGGAACAAAATCTCACTAAGAGTTGGCTTGTGATTACTTGCTAACAGTATTAATGCTGTACATTATTTCTGACTGTGGTGATGTTTCTAAACCAATAAATTATACCCTGCATTATTTTGCGTTTTCATAAAGCGTTTCACATGCATTAATTCATGTTATGCTCACCACCACCACCGTGTGAAAAAGTTTAATTATTGTCCCATTTAACGGATGGGGGACACAGATGAGGCGCAGAGACAGCAAATGACTTACCCAAGGTATCAGAGTTTATGACTCGCCCACAGTTGAACCCAAACATCTTGATCCCAGGTCAATATGTTTTGCTTTATTTTGTGGGAGTTTTGTTGTTGCTGTTGATTTTATTTCATATTCTGTCCTTTGTAAGTTACATCCTCTAGGAATACATTATATACTCTCAAGTTCTGGCTGGAGATGCTCTGGGTTCCATGTTTGCCACCATGATTTCCGAGCTGTGGGACCATGAACAA
Source organism: Lipotes vexillifer (assembly GCF_000442215.2). NCBI lineage: Eukaryota > Metazoa > Chordata > Mammalia > Artiodactyla > Lipotidae > Lipotes > Lipotes vexillifer. The sequence continues at coordinate 1,442,085 of NW_006774591.1, forward strand.
GTTCCCTAACCTCCCTAGGCCTCAGTGTTTCCATCTGGAAAATGGGACTAATCATTATTATTACTATGGGAACTTCCTTCGTAAGGTCCAAATCACAAATTACATGCTGCTGGTCAAATACTTAGCACCTTCCCTGACACAGAAATGGACCCTCTAAAGGGTAAGAATCATTTATCATTTATTTTGCTGAACACTTAGGTGTAAATTAACACTGTACTCACACACACACATGCACACGTACACACACAGAAAGTGAAGCCCAGCATAGGTTGTTTTTAAATGTTTGAGTTCTAAGCTTGTGAGAATGATGCTGTCTTCATGTAGCACAATGTGCTGTAAAGAATTATTTGTTCAGAGTTATAAGCCTGCAACTGCAAAAGCAATGCCAAGATACATTTTGTCTCCTCTAAGATCTTCCAAACATCCATTAGTCTCCTGAAGGACAGTCATAAATCCTGCAAACTTCGTTTATCTGAAACCAACTCTAACAACTGTCCTTCCCACCAATCATCCTTTATATCCGTCTTCGGGTTTCAGACCTCAGTGAACACATCCTGGTCTTACGTGGCTGAGCGTGAAAGTGGAGGAGCTGGGCTTTCTTTGGAGAGTTTCTGGAACCCACTCTGACCTGAATCTCTTTGGACATAACCTCTGACATAACACGCTCCCTTATTTATCGAATTAGAAGCTGCCTTTCGCTTTCCAGCTTTTCCCTTCTGGAAATAACACGTAGGTGGGAATCAGGAGGTGGGAGTTTCAGGACGGGCTCTAGCACTAAGTAGCTGTGTGACCTTGAGCAAAGCACTTGGCCTCTTGGAAGCTTTCTTTGCTTGTCTGCAAAGTGAGGCTGGTGGACTGTGTCGTTTCTGGGAAGACGCTGTGGAGAAGGCAGAGGTAGATAAGGTACCGCGCCTGTGCACGTGGGAACTGGGGGCTGGGGGCGGCGCTCGGGGGACAGCCGGAGCTGGCATCAGCCGGAGCTGGGGTGGGGAGAGGGAAGAGGGATTCTTCCTCAAAAGCTTTTGTGGCGGAGGTGGGATCCTGACTGAGCCGTGGAGGAAAAAACAGGACTTCCAGAGTTGAAGAAGGGACTTCTAGCCTGGGCGCTGAGCCTGACACGGAGTCCGGAAGCAAGAAAGAGCAAAGCGTGCTCAGAAACTAGTAATCAGTCCAGAGAGGCTGGGGATGAGGTCTAAACCTGCGTTTAAGAAATAAAAAATATTAACACCAGTTGGTCTTTGAAAGGAGTGTAAGTGGAATTTTAAGGTAATAAGTCACTCTTCCTGCTGTAGCTTAGACTTGGAGCTGGAGAGCGGGTGGCACTGGAATTAATATCCCCATAGAAACAGAAGGCTCTGTGTGCTCGATAAACAATTTTGAAAGTGCTATAGTTCATCACCCAAATTCAGACCACTCGTATTTTTCAGGCACCTTGCCTTAGGAGAGAAAGATTTCTTATCCGCATCATGGGCTTACGTCTCTGGGATCAGATTTTACGGGAAGAGATGGGTCATATATCGAAAGGTTAATGACTAGCCATTTCTCGCCCAGCTATTTTGCGGCCACCGAGCTGCCACTGTGCAGAGGGCACGGAAAGGCAGTGGAGATTCACCGGGCCTTTTGCCTCTGCCATCCGGAGAGCCCCCGCAGACTTTGACGACAGCCTCTAGAGCTAGGGGCTGCCGTCATATGCCCCTATTCTTTCATGGGAGACTTGGAGCATCTTTTCCTGTAGAGATCCACTGGCACGTTCCACCTCCACAGTGATTGATCTGTACATTTATTACACTTTCAGTAGTAAAAATATATAGACTCCAGTCATCTCTGGAGATGCTGAAATAGTGCTTTCCCCCCCCCCCCCCCCCTTGATTTAGGGGAAGGTAGAGAGGCAGGATGTGTGCAGAGTCTGACGGAAATATAAGAGCTCAAATATCTAATTAGCTGAAAGAATCTCCGTTCCCTCTGCACCTTTGACAGAATTGCAGCTGTCAGATTGGAGCTCCAGTATTTTATCCTCGTCGCAAGATGTGTCTGAGGATGATTTTAGAAAAGACGCTTTTTAACGTCAGTGCCACTCGGCTTTTTTTGTAGGATGCTTGAAGACGACCTTAAGCTGAGCAGCGATGAAGATGACCTTGAACCCGTGAAGACCTTGACCACTCAGTGCACTGCCACTGAGCTCTACCAGGTAGGAACAGTTTAGGGCTCGGTTTGGGACCCACGGGGAGGGAGCTAGAGGACCTGGAATGGTTTTGCCGTCCGGAAGCCTACGCGCTTCGTCTGTGAACTCCGGAGAGAGGGAGAGAAGCAAGGGCAGGCACAGTCCTCTGGAACAGGTCGAATCAGCTCACACTTTCACGTCTTTCCCTCTCCTGGACTGAGTGTGGTCTCGAGTGCGGTGTAACTTTCCCGTAGTGACTCCACCACGAGGCCTAGCGGCCACACTCATTCATTCATTCCTTAGGGTATAAACGTGACTGCTCCGTTCACCTTTCCCAGGGGTGCCACTTCAGGACACAGCTGGCCGTCAGTGCCCAGCAGCTTGCGGCTCACATGAACCTTCAGGCAAAAGGCATTTGGCCAAACTTGCTGCCGCCCTGTTTTCTTCCATTCTGCATCACAAGTATTTACAGTACTTACCACCAAATTAGATGGCAAGAATGTGTGTTTTCAGCATTTCCAATGAGCCTGCACCTCTTGATTTGAAAAAGCCAGGTATCATGTATGAATCGTGAGAATGGCAGTGTAGTGTGTGATATCAGTGATGCTGATGTGTTTTCTCTGGGACAGAAAACTGTCTCGCGTGTGGGGTCCTCCTGGGTGTGCTGAGAGCCTCAAATAAGGAACACAGAAGGATAGCCTTTTTTTTAATTTTTTTTTTTATTGCGGTACGCGGGCCTCTCACTGTCGTGGCCTCTCCCGTTGCGGAGCACAGGCTCCAGACGCGCAGGCTCGGCGGCCACGGCTCACGGGCCCAGCCGCTCGGCGGCACGTGGGATCTTCCCAGACCGGGGCACGAACCCGCGTCCCCCGCATCGGCAGGCGGACTCTCAACCACTGCGCCACCAGGGAAGCCCAGGATAGCCTTTTTTTAAAGCCAATACCTGACCATGTTCTTTCTGCCGTGAAATCTAAGTTATAAAACTGAAACCAGGGTGTTTCAAGGAATGCTCATGCACTAGTGTTTCAAGATAGTTAACAGATAGAGAATTCCATCTACTCCATTTTCGTCTACAGTTGTTGACCGCACGAGAACTCCTACCATATTCCGCGTAATTTTAAAATTGAGTACTTTTTCTGCTTTATTCTGCTTGCATTTTGGATAATATGTAGAAATTGCATCTTTGCAACTTTGGTGCTTTATCAAGAACAAACACAGTCGTCTCCCAGGGGGCTTGTGGTACGTTTACTGAATGCAAGCAATCCCTTTCCCACCTGGCTCATGGACTCCAGAGCAAATGTAAAATGCACACCTAAATTCCCGTGTCTGCCATTCCTGTACACTAGCCACATTTCAAGTGCTTATTAGACACATTTGACAAAGATTTTAAAAGCTTTCATCACTGCAGAAATTCTAACATACAGTGCTGCCGTAGGGCGTTCGGCAGGCCCAACTAAGAGCCTAAGGGAGCCTTAGCCTTCTTAAGGTCTTTTTTTCTATGAAGGAAATAGAGCATTTTGCTTTAGGATTTATTCTTACTGAATAGAAAAAAAAAAAAAAAAAAGAGAGAGAGAATATTATAATGGTAAATAACCCCTCCCCCCGAGTCCTAGGTCATTGATTTTGACAGATGCAAGATGACATTTTAATGAAAATGCTTCAAGCAAGTCATCAACAGTAAGTGAAGGTAGAGTTTGCATGTTGACGTCTTCTCTGTGTGATTACACAAGTGCAGTCTCCTTTTCTGGCTTCTCGAGTTGTTATTTTCTGCATTTACCTGAAGAAGTGGCATCAGGTCAGTTGGCCTGAATCATCTGGGGGTTTAGGATGTATGCGGTGACCGTGTCAATGCCGAGGCCCTCAGGTAATCCCGGTTGGTGAGTGGGAAGCTCTCTGTGGCCCGCGGCCCTTAGCCTGCCACGCCTTCCCCACAGAGCTTCTCATTTGAAGGGGAGGTTGAACTGGGATATCTGAGGTAAGGCAAAATGACAGCTTCCTTCCCCCTAGCTGGGTCCAGTTAGCAAGAAGCGGGAGCAAGGTTATAAACGTTCGCAAATGAGCCCTCGAGTTCCAGGACTAGTTACAAAGCCCGAAGGCTAAAGGCCAGGAGAGAATGCTTTTGCTGTAGCACAAGCCACAGTGACAGCAAGTTTTGGTGAGTTCTGGCTTTCTGAAGCCCAGTATTCTTTTTCAAATGTGTGTGGATTGACACCATTTTCCTTTTTTTGTCGTGGTGGTAAAATCCACCTAACATAAAATTCACCCTTTTAAAGTCTACAATTCAGTGGCATTTAGTCCATTCACAAGGTTGTGGATCCAACACCAGTTCCAGAATATTTTCATCACCCCAAAAGGAAATCATACATTAAGCAGTTACTCCCCAGCCCTGGACAACCACTCATCTACTTTCTGTCTCTATGGATTTGCCTATTTCGTTTGAATGAAATCGTACAATATTGTAACCTTTGGTGTCTGGCTTCTTTCACTTAGCATCACGTTTTCTAGGTGTAGCCTGGATCAGTACTCCATTCCCTTTTTATGGCTAAATACTGTTCGGTCATATGGATATATGCTGCCTTTTGTTCATCCATTCATCAGTTGATGGACATTTGGGTCCACCTTTTGGCTTTGCAAATAGAGTTCCTATGAGCCTTTGTGTATACAGTATATGTCTTTGTTGAACACCTGTTTTCAGTTCTTTTGAATTGAATCTTTTAATTTTTTCCAGTTCTTTTGATTCTTCCCCCTAGAAGTGGGATTGTTGGGTCCTATGGTAATTTATGTTTAACTTATTGAGGAACCACCAAAACCGTTTTCTTTTCAGGTGAGATAACATGGTGCCGCATAGGTCATATGGTACTATTCTCTCATCTTGTAGTTGGCACCATCACATCTCCGGCCACATCTCTTCGTGGCAGGATGATTGGAGGGAAAAGCATCCGAACAAATGCATTGGTACGATAAATGATGTGTCCAAGGGACCAGACCACACCACTGGTTTGAGCCGTCATTATACTTAGAAACGTTCTCAGAACCTGGTAGCTACATTCAGGCACATGTGGTTCAATAAAAAAGCCATTAGCTTTCTGGAGACATCCTCAGATCATCTCATGCATAATCGTTGCACCCAAATTGCCCAGATTTGGTGAGTACACACCAATGTTTTCCCCAGAGCTCTTAAGACCTAATGCTATGGTTCACAACATAAAGAGAATGCATTGCAAATGCACGTATGAAAGTGAAACACGGGGTCGAGATGTGTCAGTTTCTAATTTGACATTTCAGTCCCAAGTCTCTGGTAGTCAGAACACTCTCCCCTCTCCCTGCCCCACCACGAGCACCCCCGACGGCAGTATTGGCCATGCTGAGCGGGTCATGTGCACAGACACCAATAGAACAATTAGGATGTGTTTAAATGCTAAGTATTATTCCTGCAAACGGGAAAATACAGCAGGAAGCCTGAAGGGGAGAAGCGTAATATACAAATTAAAGATGCCAAATGGTCGGCCATAGAGACTCGGGGATGTAAAATATATGTTTAACAAGATATTTTACTCTCTGGTGATTCTTTAAAGTCAGAGATGCACAATCACATATGCCCATAGTTTCAGTGGAAAAGCCATGGTGATTGTACCCTGAAACTGTTTGTTAAAAGTTTGCGTGCTCTCTCCTCGTGGCCCGTTGCATTTTGCTCCCTCGGTTGGGACTGTTTGGGGAGCAGCTGTGTCCGTGTGGCTTTGGACATCAGCAGTGCGGCGCCATGGAAGAGAGTGGGCGAGCGAGCATAGGTGGGTTTGAATCCTGGCTCTGCCACTTGCTGGTTGACCTCGGGCTAAAGACCCAAGTATCTGTAAAACGGAGGTAACAGAGGGAGCAACAGCACCTACTTCACTGGGTCATAGTGAGGGTTCAGCGACTAAGTGAGTGAATACAGGCCAAATCGTTCGACACTACAGTTGGCACATAGTAAGTACTCACTACTTTACATCATCACCGTCATCAGGATCATCGTCATCGTTACTACTACTGGTAACAATCTGAAAAGCCTCATATTTGAGAGACTAGATCCATTACTTTCCCTTTTCTTGTAAGGAATGGGCTGTTAAAGAGAGCTGCTGAATTAACTACCTGGTAAACAGCCAGTATGTGGCAAACTTGAATGAAAAGATTCTGTCTTGTCCTAACATGTATTAGCTGTGTGCACCTAGCCGTGAGGAACTGTAAGTGTGGTCGTTGAGTGCATATGGCTTTTGCAAACGTATGGTCACCAGAGGGGATGGGGAGGGATAAATTAGGAGTTTGGGATTAGCAGATACACACGACTGTGTATAAAATAGATAAACAACAAGGACCTACTGTATAACACAGGGAACTCTACTCAATACCTTGTAGTAACCTATCATGGAAAAGAATCTAGAAAACAATGTATGTAAGTATAATTGAATCACTCTGCTGCACACCTGAAACTAATACAAACTGTAAATTACCTACACCTCAGATTTTAAAAACGGTTTAAAAAGAGCATGGTTTTTGGACTAGAAAAGCCTGGGCTTCAATCCCAGCTCTGTCACGTAATAGCTGCATGACATCGGGCAAGTCACCTAACATCTCAAAGTCTCAGATCTCTCACCAGTACACTAGAATAAAGTGCTGTCGCCTAACGCATTGGAGTGTTGTGAGGACGAGATGAACACTGTGTATAAGAAAATGCTTTGAAAGCCACAAACGCTACGCAGATCGGAGGTTGTTCTTCCTTATGGCCCTTTTAAACATTAACTGGAAGGCCCCTCTTTGGGGTCCATTGGTAAATAGATCTTGCCCTTCATTTGGGCCTTGGTGCCCAGAGGGATCCGCTAGGAACTGGGTTGAATGTCCTAACTGCACCCAAAAGACATCCATTGGGTATGAATGACGTTTCCTCCCCTCTGAGCTCTGACAAGTTTTAACCTAGACATCCCAGCAAGAAAGGCCAGGTTGCCAATGACACTGCAGCAAGTCTTCCAGGAAAATTATGTGTCTCTGAAAAAGAGTTTTTCTTCAAAGGACTGACATGGGTGGAGAGCTGAGTCATACCTTCGGATCGCAGTTCTTATTTCTCTTTCTGAGTTCTCACTGTGCCCTGGAGAAAGGCTATAACGGTCTGCTGTGACACTCTGCTCTCACCTTGGTTTTGTCTCAGGAACTTCCCCTGAATGGAAAATAAATAATTACTTAAAGTTGACATCGGACATTGGAATGTTCCAGAACAGTGTTTGAATTGGATGCAGTGTTTTGAACTTAGTCTGCATGAACATACGAGTTGCAGTATGTTCTGTTTTGTTTTTGAAGTCAGCTATCAACAACAGGGTCGGATGTACAGCAAAGTGATTCAGTTACACACACACACACACACACACACACACACACACACACATATTCTTTTTTGTAAATGAACCATATTTCAATAAAAATTTAAAGCAATAACATGGTTGGGGTATGGGGGGGGGGGCTCCATGATGTCCGTTAGCCAGCTGACTGCATTTTCCTTCTCAGCTGCCTCTCTTGGCATCATAAACATGAAACCCAACGCTGGCCTTCTCCATACAACAGTTATTGAATTGCCATTTTCAAGCCAGTCATGCACGGCAGGCAGCGATGCTGTGATGAGTCCCCTGGGGTTTGGCCGTGTTACCCTTGTCACAGCACGATCCAGTAGTACGGGCTTCCTGCATGTGCATCGGTGTGGGGTTCTCTGCGCACCCTCGCCCCTCATACCACTGAACCTGCAGTTTTCCTTTTGGTCCATTTTTCTTCTTATGTTTCTCGGGATTAAAAGAACTCCTGAAAATGAGGGGTTAAACCTGGAATCAATTTTCATTTACAGCTGAGAAGCAGTTATTGATGCTGTGTTTGCAGTTCAGTGAAAGATCTAAAGATATAGACCTGGTGCTTCTCTTTCAATATGAGTAGCCTAATCAGTCACAAATGTTTTTTTAACAACGAAATTGTATCGACAGGTTTCTTAAAATTGCCATCTTTGAAGTTTTAACCTATCCACAATTTGACCTTTGCCAAAGGCTTCTAGAATGTGTGGTGGCCCAACTCCAGAGCCCCCCTCCAGTACATATTCATAGAGCCAGGGAAACATCTTGATGTTTCCTTGCATGTTATCCTGATGTTTGATTTCCGCAGCTTGAAGCATGTAGTGTCTGTTATACTCTGGCAGCAGGACGGTCTGTGATGCCTGGGTTTTGAAGCTGGGTTAGATCCGGACACGGCTCTCCCATGCCGTGGATCAATCATCTCGGACTGGCATTAGCAGCATCAGACTTTAGCACTGTAAAGGCCATAAAAGAAATAGGTATTGTTAGAAACGACCTTTAGGGAATTCTAACATTAATACCATCTTATGATTAATGTGAATGAAACTGAAACCTTAGGTGACTTCATTTAGCCCAGTTAGAAATTCCGAAAACGGGCACTATGACTGGAAATGTTCAAGTAGTGACCAGGCTCAGCTAAAGGACTCTATAGATAAAGCTTGGAGTGGTGTGTGGGTGCTTTAAAAACAGAGCTGAACGCTTTCAATTTGCTTTGAGCACAAAGACATTCTAATGAGTTGTGTCTGGACACATTATCGTAAGTAGCTCCGATGTACCCAATTTTATTTAACCCAATCTTCTTTCTTTTTCTGCCAAGGGATTGCCCTTAGAAATGTGGTACTTAATGCAAAGCATGTTACTGGGGACGTGTGGACTTTTCTTTTTTTTTTTTTTCTTTTTTGGACTTTTCAACTAGACGCTAGTAGCAGAGCTGCACCTCAAGCCTGGGAACATTCACAGAAAAATATTGTCTTCGAGCTTTTAACCCAGGTTCTTGACTTGGGTTTTATACTTGATTCATTTTTGTTTATTTGTTTTTGTTCTTATTGTGGGACCAGCTCACTGGCTAGGTTGTTATCTGATAATTGCATATGAAATGAATTACGTGGTAGCAGAAAATCTGAACATTCTGGCAGCTTTGGGATGCGTTCCTTGTACCTGGGGTGCATACTGAACTTTCCAAACCTAGTGGCTAAGTGAAATTCAAGCCCACTTTTTTGTTTAAAGTTTGCTAATGAAAAGGGGGGCAATACATTTTACTGCTGCTCTCAGCTGGCCCCTGATGCGCTATAGTGAATTCATTCGTTGTGACAACAGATACTCTTCCCTGCTATAATGCTTCCTATTTTTTAGCCACAGTTCTCTCATCGCGCTGAACAAGTTGTTACCTCCCCAAGGTCCCTCTACATTTCCATTTACTTTGTTATCAGCAGAAAGGCTGGGGAAGGCCTCTTCCGTAATGGTATCAATAGAGCACCCACAGCAAGAGAGGTCAGCCCATCAGGGCTGTAGAAACAGCAGGTGGATTAGGATGAAACCGGGTGCAAAATAACTCTGATAGAGTCTTTTAATGTAAACAGTTTATCTGTCATTGCCTTTCATTGAAATGCCCCACAAAATGTGGTGGCGTTTGGGCTGTGAAGGCTGCAGAAGGTAGCAGAAGAAAATCCGTACGGATATTTTAATTTATTCATTAGAGACAGGAAAGTAAATAGGATAACATATAAGGTTAATAGAATAACATTGGCCTTCAGAGTCCCAAGATTGTGTTTTCCATTCGGCTGTATTAGCATAGAGACTAGATTAATAAGAAATTGCTTAGGGCTTGTATGATGTGATTTTTTAATACGCTCCAGGCAAGTCTGTGAATGTTTAGAAACCTGCTTGCTGAATTTTTTTCATTGTAATTAGGTCTTCTTTTAGCGCCAAATATTTTGACTCGTAATCTCCGTAGATTGCCTTTTTATTGTAATCTTCATAAAATGCTTTGAGCACACAGATGCAGAGGAGCACAGCGTTGGCACACGTGTCATGTCCCTCGCTGCTGATGACCGGATACTGACTAACATCCACCACCACTTAGGAAGTGTCCATCTATGAGCATTTCCATCGCAAACCCAATGGCTGTTTTGCTTAGCGTAACACTTTCTCACCATGGCCTTAAATCACACATTGGCGAGGATGTGCTGCTTGCCCCAAGGTCCAAGTGGAAACAAAAATGTGTACAATTTGTTCTTTCAGAAACGATAACTCTCCAGTAGGACAGGGATGACCACAGCCTTTTGTCTACAGAGAGCACACGGCACATATCCGGCGCTGTGCAGAGGGTGGTAGGGGGAGTAGCAACCACCTCTGGGAAGCTGGGAATCATTAAGTCAGTTGGAATCAAAGTGCTGGAAAGAACAGGTATCACCGTGTTACCCTTGTCACTGCCTCTGGGCTGCAGGAAATGGCTGGACAGCATCGTTCCTCTCGCCACTCTCATCCCCACTCTGTCTTTGGTCCAAGCTTGCTCTTTTCCTTAAGCCCCTTCATTGCCCCAGTTTGGGTCCCAAATCCATAGCTGCAGCCTGGAGGTTCTGTCTTAGTCATCAGCTAACAACCCCCGGGCAGTGCACCACGTGTACCTAAGTTTATTGGAGGTGTCCACGTTTTGAGTTCAATCAGGGTTCTAGCATCTGTTAGAGCAAACTGAAAATGTAAGATTTTGAAATTTAGACGCTGGCTTGGAAAAATGTTCAGGGGCTTTGGTTTAGGGCCTAGGAATGCTTTATTCTGTTCCCCAAGTATCTGCCATCTGCTGGAAAATCTATCAGGTAGGCTGCAAACACCCAAGGATCTTGTCATGAATGGAAAGCAGAATCTGTCTTCTTCTTAAGCAGATGTGTTTACTAATTTCTATTGATTTAGCAAGAGCAAAGAGCAGAAGCATTGTAAGCACACAGAACACGTATCCAAGTTTGAGATTAGCTAGCAATCCTAGGTTAAAGATTCAAAATTCAAGTGGGTGGGCAGATAAAAGCAGCAGACCTTTCCAAAATATACGGCATGGCATAACGCACGTATCATGAGTCTTTGGAACATTAGATATAAACATTTATAAACTTGCTAATAGATCTTATTTCTTGCTAATGGAGGTTGACTCCACAATGGAGGTTCCATATTTATCCCTGAATCGTGTATGTATATATATATTGTGTGTGTGTGTGTGTGTGTGTGTGTGTGTGTATGTGCTGAAATACTTGTGTGTGTATTAAAACATAGACTACCAGACCTGAAAATGACCACAGAGAGTCTTTACTCCAGCTGCCTAATTTTGCCAACAAGGGCACCGAGGCGCAGAGAAGTCAGTTGTATTGTGAAATAACAGAGGAGAATATACACATTGGTCTCTGGCCCTGGTTCCCAGCACAGAGCTCCTAAATCCCTCGTAATTTCCTCGGTAATAAAAGCAGTAGGCGCATCTTTTGTTCTAGTATTTGGTCTTTGACCCTGGTTCCTGACCCAGGGTCCTAAATCCCCTGGAAGTTCCTGGGCGATAGGAGTGTCTTTTGTTCTAATGAGGTGACTCTTGGTGGGCTCCTGGATGCGGGCCGGCTGGTCACCAGAAAGACCAAGCCATGAGTGGAAGCTTGGCATTCCCAAGCCCACCCTCCCATTCTTTATGGAGAATGTATGGGGTTCGTGGAGCTTCCAGGGGGGCTATTGGAACCTCTGGTGTATAAGCCGATTGATCAGAAGCATAGGTGACAACTTGGGCTTGAGACTGGCATCTGAAGTGGGCGGAGGCAATCCTGTGGGGCTGAGCCCTTAACCAGTGGGATGTGATGCTCTCTCCAGGTAGACAGTGTCAGAGTTGAGTTAAATGGCAGGACACCTCGCTGGCGTTGCAGAAATTTGCTTGGTGTGGGAAGACCCCACACACATCTGGTGTCAGAGTGTTGTGAGTGTAGTCATAGTGTGAGAATAAAGGAGAAACGAGGGTGGAAGGATTACTGGGTTTTCTCATACAGATTGACGATAAAAATGGATGTAGCATCCTTGGCCAGAGTATAATATGCTCTAAAGGGACGGAAAGCCTGAACACACTAGTATATGCTAGTACTGAAGGTACGTCATCAGTATTCACTCCCATGTAGGTTTCGGGTACCTACTATGCACTAAGAATACTCTTCCCATTTTCCTGGTCACACATAGTAGAGAGAGAGCCTCTATTAGGTCTTTATCATCTCCCAGCAAAGGACACGTGTCATTTTGTGAGGGGTGCCTCCCTCGTACCAGAGGCAGGAGGGCTCGGATTGGCTGGGGGAAAGAAAATTGAATTTTCAAATGCACAAGCCCCAGGGGAACAGAATAAGTGAGTGCCACTTACCTTGGCCCTTCTAATGGGCAGAATAAATAAGCCAATGCTGAGCTGCTCTGCCTCGTGTCTCCATATTTACTCCACTTAGAGAATGATTAGTGTCGACAGATGAGTCTTAGGAGTGAAACGTGATTCTTCACCAAAGACAGTTCATGTTCATTAAGTTACCATATATCAAAACCTTAGTTATAAGCAAAATCACCAGTTGACAAATGCATCTTGCTAAAGGGTTTTGTATCCAGCAAAAGAGTCAGCCTAGAGGGAGCAAGCCTTAATGGAATGCAGGCACTTGTGAGTCCTGTTATCACATCATCTCGGGGCCAGACACTCAGAAAACTCCTACACGTGCAGGGACGAGTAGGACCCGCTGTGAGGCCTGTATTCAACTGGCCTTGGTAGGGTCTTGAGCGGCAGGTTGGGTGAAGTTGATCAGGGCTTCGATGAGCCTGGGGAAAGCTATGGGGGATTCATGATCAAAGGGAGCATAAAATGCGGTAACACTAGAGAGACCAGCGGCCCGAAGGAGAGGCAGTGGCTGTGGTCCCAGTGAGAATTAGTAAGTCTCCAGCAAGACCATAGCTGCAGGAAGGGTGAGGAGGGGGCACAGCCTTCTGCCGCAAAGCACGATGGAAATGTACCGTCTGGACCGCTCCGTACTCCCTCCTCGTTGGGGCGTGAATTCGAGCCTCGTGGGCAGTTGCAGGATGGATCCAGATGCACACGGTCCTGGAGCCCAGCTTTTCCTCCAGAGGCCTCTTCTCTTCTCTTCACAGAGCTGGAGACCCGCCGGCGCTCTCTCATCCCCGGAGCAGTGCTCAGGCCTCTCAGACTCTACAATCAGCCCCAGTTCTTTTACCCAGCCCACGTTTATTAAGTGACTGTCAGGTGCCGGACACCTGGAACGAATCTCCTGCAGTCTCTGCCTGTCAAAATTTGTAATCCTGCCCCCATGGTGTCTAGCACACGCCTACATCACGTATGCATCGAAAGCAATGAATTAAATTAGAATCGGAGAAGCCCAATACCCTAAAGCTAGGGAAGGTGTTTTTGCTCCTTTCAGGTTCCAGATTCAAATACAGGATGTTTCCGTGTTCCCTCCTGGGCACTCATCCACCAGAGGGTTAAACATAGTGGGAAGTGTCTTCCTAGAGATTGTCAGAAATTCAGGCAGGCATCCAGGTGTTGCAGAATGCTGAGTGACACTTTCTCCTGTTAAGCTGCAATCCTGGGTGTGCGTGCGTGCTGCCAGCTGATACCTCAGCCCGTAGGATATAATATAAGCCTCTTGATGTTTTACTCATTCCAGTGAAATCTATTTAAATGCTGTAATTAAGCAATTCATTTTTATATTTGTGCAAGTGCTCTCAGGATATGTCTCTTTAATTGATTTAACCAATTCTGTAGGTATTGATTTTCGACCATCTGAATACCCTGATGATGAGTTCATTTGTTAATAGAGGAGTTTCTCTTCTGAGCTTAGCGATCAATGCAGTTTACCAGTACCTGCCACTAAATGAAGGTATGGCTTGTGTCTCGCAGAGTTGCCCCATGAACAATTAAAGGTAAAACATAGAAATACAAAACCAGTGCAATCGATTGCTCTTCTGTCTTCTTTCCGTAATGCGTAGTAATTTGAAACTATCTGAATGATTGACTTTTCACTTTTTATCAAGAAATGTATTGTACAGATGCAGTTTGGGTGTGTCTGCTAGTAGAATGCCAGCAAAAAACATATAAACAGGAAATGTAAAAGGCATGCAAAACAGTGGTAACAGAATCGCATTTTATGCTTGACCGGCAGTGTGATTATTGATCACGGAGGAAAGCAGTCCCTGACTACGTAGCCTTGTAAAATGAGTCCATGGCTCCAATCTCTCTAGGCCTCCTAAGTGCTCACTTTGATGGTCTCAACAGACAGGAAACATACTGCGCTGAGTTTGTTTTCTGTCAGTCTCAGGGGGGTGTAACGTCATAAGTCTGGATAGAAATGTTCGGGGCATGCTTCTTAAAAGCCCCAAAATATTCTCCAAATGTTTTTATGAATATAGTAGACTTGTCTATTGGACTAAAGTAACAGTTCATGATATGTAATCACTGGGGCAGAATGACCTTACCGGAGAATTTTGTAAAAGTTCAGTCAGTATATAGAAGGTGACTAGCAAGTTTCCGCTTTATCTGTAGCATTTTCTCCCTAAAGAAATACGATGTTCTGTCTGCCCTGGAGGATGGGGCTCAATAGAGAGCCACCTTCCTCCCTTCCTTCCTTCCTCCCCTCTTTCTATGTTTTCACGATAACTACATTTGACGCTTCATGTAATTCACTGTGGCCCTTGAGTCACTTCAGCTTTCCTGCAGCAAAAGGATTCTCCATGTAACAGGAAGACAAGGTCCTCCTTCTTTTTAGGAAGCTATAGATTTAATGAGTGAGCACCTCTAAGCATGTCCTTAGCCACATCATCCCTCCTGAGGAAAGAAGTTTGCGGCTTAGCAGGATACCAAGAAGAATGCAGTAATGCTGGTAATGGGACAAGGATTGGCTCATAAACACCCCTTGGAACGAGATGAGTGTCTTCTCCCTGGGAATATAATTTCTCAAGCTGCCCTATCATGGAGGAGGTTCACTGAGGGTAGCATCCTCAGGGCTTCCCAACCTCAGGGTCAAATGTTAATGAGAAAGCAAAGAGCCCTGCGGATGGAATGGGTGTGAGAGGAGGGATGGCTGATGAAAAAGTCTCTGCGGAAAGAAGGGTGCTTCCTAGGCTTCCTTTTGCAGGAGGAGAGAGTGTGAGGGGCAGCAGCGTGCGCACTTGCGCCTCCTAGGTCTCGGGTGTCCTGACCGCTCTACCACCAACACCAATCCCAAGAAGGTTCGGGGCAGAGGCCCGCGTGAGGGTAGAGGGCCCTCTCTCCTGCCGGGCTAGGCCTGGCGGGATCTAAACACGTCAGAGTCTTCATCGAGTAGGACTTTACAGACAGAAGCATTCTGTTCACCCCACAACTGCTTCTGATACGGAGAGAGGAACTGAATGGCTTCTTTCAAATCTATGCAGTTATCCTCGTGGGAATAACTGCATAGACTGGAAACTACAACCTGCTCACCGGCCAGAAAGCCCATCAACTCTCTGGCTATAAAAATGTATGCACCATAAGTTCTGGTTACCAGAGGGGAAAAGGGGTGGGGGAGGGATAAATTAGTAGGAGTTTGGGATTAACAGGTACACACTACTATACATAAAACAGGTAACCAACAGGGACCTACTGTATAGCACAGGAAACTATAGTCAATATCCCATAATGAACTATAATGGAAAATTTTGAAAATAATATGTATCTGAACCACTTTGCTGTACACCTCAAACTAACACAACATTCTAAATCAACTGTAGTCCAGTAAAAATCAAAATGTATGCACTGACGCCTATGCGGAATGCGGTGGCATCCAAGATGCACTCTTTTGCCTAGCATGCCGTGGTTTCTAGAGCACTGTCATCGATGTTGGCTCCTCACAACCACCCTTGATGCAGACAGGGCAGGAACGATGGTCTTCATGTTTAAAATGAGGAAACTGAGGCTCACAGGCGTTGGCCGCATCGCTAACGTCATGATGATAGGAAATGGCGAAGCTGGTAGCAGAACCCAGGTCTGTGGATTTCTAGCACAGCCCTCTTTCCACCTATAGCCCATTGCATCTTGTTGCACCAGAGTGGAGTATGTTTTTTAACATCTTAACTTATTTTATCATCCTATCTTTTTAAATATTTATTTATTTATTTATTTTTGGCTGCGTTGCGTCTTCGTTGCAGCGCGTGGGCTTCTCATCGCGGTGGCTTCTCTTGTTGCGGAGCACGGGCTCTAGGCGTGTGGGCTTCAGTCGTTGTGGCTCGCTGGCTCTAGAGCGCAGGCTCGGTAGTTGTGGCGCACGGGCTTAGCTGCTCCGCGGCATGTGGGATCTTCCCGGAGCAGGGCTCGAACCCGTGTCCCCTGCATTGGCGGCTGGATTCTTAACCACTGCGCCACCAGGGAAGTCCCTTTATCCTCCTACCTTATGTTGGAGCTTCCTTGATGGCAAGATAAGTATCATGTTAGGGAAACGTGGCACGAAATGAGTAGAATATAGGTTTTAAAAAGCATATAGACATTACAAATTAAAGCAGCATAAGTGTTAACTATCTAGCCTCCATTTTCCAATCAGTTTAAATTACTTTAATGTATGTTTTAAAACTCAAAATTAGCTGTAATCCCAATATGTAACCCTCTTAATGCTTGGTGAATCACACTGTATCATTTCATTTTGATTTCCCTCCTTTTGCAGAGGGTATATCACAGTCTTGAACATGTATCTGGAACTTGTATAAAAGGAAAAGAGGAGTTTTCTCCTTGTATGTTTTCTAGACTAGTTCTTTTACCTTAAAGCCATATATCTTTTGCGTGCAAATAATTCACTTAGCTTTTCTTCAGAGTCTCTTAATAATTCCTTATAGCGTGCTTAAAACAAAGTCAGGGCTTCCCTGGTGGCGCGGTGGTTGCGAGTCCGCCTGCCGATGCAGGGGACGCGGGTTCGTGCCCCGGTCCGG
>NW_006774591.1:1459442-1475566 GCF_000442215.2 Lipotes vexillifer
CCCGCGACGGGAGAGGCCACAGCAGGGAGAGGCCCGCGGACCGCGCCAAAAAAAAAAAAGTCAAATTACAGTGAAAGTGGAGATCGCAAAATGGTGAGCCTTTCTCATGCCTGGCGGACACCCCCTGCAACCATTTCATTTGGAGATGAGCGCACAGGAGGGTGACATGAGAGCATCTCACTAAAGCTCTGGGGACTCTGGAATGATCCTGGGTTAGTTAATCTCCAAAGAAAACCTCTCAGCCTATTTTCCATCACTATCCAAGCAACCCGGAAAAAATTAATTTGAATGAAGTTATTATTTTCCTATAATGACTGTATAAAAAGACATATGTTTCGAAGAAACTGGCCTTGAACGTGATTATGTGCCTCCTGATTAGAGAAAAATAACTGGGTCTAAGTGACAGTCCCGACACACAGAGAAGACTTTTCAGAAAACATGTCGCTGAATCAAAGCTACGTTAAGCAATGTCACTTTGATTTCTCTCCTCCCCGTCTTGTGCCAGTGGCATGCTCAGCCCATCACATCTAGCTCGCTTTAAAAGGAAACCACTGGAACACCATGTCCATTACTTTGTGATAATCTAAGTCTTCTTTAAGAACAGATTTGTTTGGATTTTAAGGGATTGGGAAAAGCGGATTCACGTGATTTCCACAGTGGCCTGTCTTCAGCCCGCTGCCATCTCCTAGTCCACCCTCCAGGACTGCGGGAGAAGAGGTGGTAGAAAAGGCCAGCGTGGCCGTGCAGACTGGCTGTGCTTCTGTAGAGAAGGTCAAGGTCTCTCCCCCGCTCCTTGCCGGCATCTGGCTCTTCCTTTCAGCATCCTTTAAGGGACTGCTCAGAGACAGGCATTCACACCCTAAACACCTGTGAGAGATGACTGGGCCAGCCAGACGCATAGTCCTTGTTTTCTCATGTTCACCTGTTACCTCATTCCCTCTCTTTCTCACTATACTTGCCAAAATTCAACCTCAGGCACAGATGGTGTGAAAATGATTTTTGCCTGCCGAGCCAAAGAAAGTGCCCAAATATTAGCGGGTATTTATCTAGAAACAGAACCTGAGACTTAACGGAAGAGAAGGACTTGGATTTCCAACACCAATGTCTAAACTGGGGAAGAATTTCATTGATTTAAAACAAATTGCTTCCAAGTGCACTGAGTTGTTGTTATGCGTATAAAGGTTCAGTATGCTTATGCCTTGGTCATTCAGGATGTCAAGTCCAGCGTTAGATTATAAATAGTCTCTGTTACAAGCGGTTGCCTCTGCCTTCTAATTTGTAGCAGTATTCTCTTCATCTCTTAGCCCTCACCCACCTCCGGGATTCACAGATATCCAGGTCTCCAAATGGATACCTTTTAAAAGAGTCTGAAGAGCCCTGAGGTTGGCAAACCGCTGCTTCAGCGCTCCCCATACTGAATGTTATTTCTACAGCCTGAAAGAGTTTGGCGGGGTACAAGTTTGGTTCTGATTACATAATTATGCTACAGAAGTATGAAAAAAAATCATCACTATAACCCTCCAGGTGCTTAAACAGTTTGATAGACTGTAGCCATTCTGCCAGCAGCGCCCCCAGCTGTGTTGCTTAGCAACATTTTAATTCCAGAAGAATCGAAGGAGATGCAATCCCTGTGGAGAGGGAAACAGAAATAAGAGGGCTGTTGACAGATGA
This sequence comes from Lipotes vexillifer, assembly GCF_000442215.2. Classification (NCBI taxonomy): domain Eukaryota; kingdom Metazoa; phylum Chordata; class Mammalia; order Artiodactyla; family Lipotidae; genus Lipotes; species Lipotes vexillifer. The sequence continues at coordinate 1,461,114 of NW_006774591.1, forward strand.
TCTGAGTTGTTTCTTCTAATATACTGTGAAGATCACGAGCTCTTTTCATGAATGATAAATGGACTGTACACAGATCAATGGGTTCAGCAATAAACTGGGACCAGGCTCCATATCTAAGGCACACAGGCCAAGAGGCCCAGAGATTCCCTCATTTCGATGATTCGGTGTGTGTTTTCTTAAAGGTTCCACGGGGGGAAATTGATCCAAGCCATCGGTCAGCCCTTGCCCTTTTGTGGTATCTGCTAATAAAAATGATTTTAGAAATGGATACTTTGGCCTTTCTATCACTGGGCAGGTGCAGCCAGGGGGCCGGAGCAATGCAGGGTAAACGGTTTCCCACCAGAGATCTAAAAATCCCCAGATGTGCCCGTGACCATTCCCTCTGTGTCTGCCTCCACACCCTGTCATAAGCCAAGCAGGTGCACACGGAGGAGGGAGATGAGATATTTCTGAAATATTGAGAATGGCCAATTATATGAATTATATGAATACTTATCTCTGCGCCAATCACGATGAGCTCCTTTAGTGTAAGGGATTTAAGCTCTAATTGGTTGGTATTATCTGGAGGTAGGAAAATATTACATATTCACATAATTAGAGGGAAGGACTTTGCTGAATCACAGACATATAAACATACAGACAGACACAGAGAGCTTATAGTTTTAATTCTAAAATTTCAGACATAAGTCAAGCATATACAAAGTTCACACGTCCATTTTAAAGACCTGGTCTCTTCTCAGTGGGTATACATTCTCAATTTATTTGAGCTCAAAATACACTCACAAAAAAGAACAGTAAACCAGATTCTCTGTCTTCTTTCACCCAACGGAGACAAGGTCTCGATAAATCATCAGTCCCTTTCTAGTGATCAACAGATGGTCAGCCCAAATAGAAAGGAGAACCATACAGGAAACTTAGGGGAGTCATGAGGAAGGATGGAGTTGAGTCTTATCTCAGAATGTGGATGGCAGTGTGGTCCTTTGAAATTAGCCATTTTCCAGAACGTGAAAGGATGGAGTGGGAGTGGGGGAGTTCTTAATGATGGCTGGTTTTCATTTCACCTTAGGGGAGTCATGAGGAAGGATGGAGTTGAGTCTTATCTCAGAATGTGGATGGCAGTGTGGTCCTTTGAAATTAGCCATTTTCCAGAACGTGAAAGGATGGAGTGGGAGTGGGGGAGTTCTTAATGATGGCTGGTTTTCACAAGCACAGGGCTCAGGTTAAAAAAAAAGGAAAATTGGAGGAAAAGTGGAGAGAGGAGGATGGGGTTACGAACCTAAGGGCCCACTCTCACAGGCACTGCTGAATTTCCCAGGCAGCCCTGGCAGTGCCCGCCTGTGTCTGAAAGCTGCACTTGGGCCAGTAACCACGCTCCCCGGGAGAGGAAAATTGCTTTCTGGGTCTCCGGTCTGCTTATCTCCAGCAGCCTGCCTTGGTTAGCTCCTCACGTTTCTGAAGAGCATTTTATATTGCTTATTGTTTTGGTAACCAGTTGCAAAGATTATGCCTGCTAATGTTGTCTAATTGCATTTTTTTCTTCTGTTCACAGGCTGTTGAAAAGGCAAAATCTAAGAATAATCCTGTAAAGTAAGTTATTTTTTTTTTATTAGTTGGAAGTGTTCATTTGAATGTACTCCAGGCATGTGAAAAAAGAAGGTCATAAAAGAGACCTTGATTTTGAGTTCATCTCTATTCATGAAAATTTAAAAACAAAACCAAAAACAAAACAAGCAGGAAAAAAAAAAAAAAAAAAAAACCCCCCAATGAGCAGGGACCAGCTTTTTGATTTTTCCTGTGGTCCTGATGAGGAAGTGCTCCAAGTTATGCCCAGTTTACATAAATTAATATGTGCCGTCCATGAATAGCTGCCAAATACTATTATAATCATATTCGATGCAGGGTACTTCAAGCCTTTGGGTTTTGCACATGCTAAAAAGATTACATTTTTAATTGCAAACCTTGGACCTGTGACAGAGACGTAAATGGCTGAAAATGTGCCAAGTGATTTCCAGCCACGTGGGGAGGTTTGGCACCTCAGCATCAAGGCCTCGCTACTCTGTTAATGAAAAGCTCATAAAAATATATTTAACTGAAGGTTTCTCTAGCTAACAGAGAGCTATTTCCAAGGCATTTTATGAGACACTCTTAAATTATAAACAAGCCGCACAACACTCTTTTAAATATAGCACATCTTAGACAGCCTGTCTCTTCCAGAAGGGAGACTTTCAAATTAAAGACGGCTGTCTTGTCATCTGGGTTTGTGACATCTGATTGCAGTGTTATGATGCATACCAGTTCCACCAGCCGTGTGGCCTAGGGAAGATCTGCTCTATTTGCCGGGTTACTACAGGTCTGGTAATATCACATCTCTAGGAACTATGTGTTAACTTATGTCAGCCGACTTCCGTTAGGGTGGATAACAAATGCAGAAATGGGGAGTGCATTGATTTGTTTTTTAATCTGTATCTTTTAATATAAAGTGTGTCTCCTGTAGATGGCATGTAGTCAAATCTTGTTTCCCCCCGCCCCGCCCCAGCCTTACGGTCTCTTCCTTTTGACTGGATTGTTAAATCCATTCACATTTAATGTTATTATTGATAGAGTTGGATATATATGGTTAGTTATACAGTTGTCTAGTTGGGACTGCATTGATTTTTAATAGTTTCTGGGAGAATGGTTCAGCTAATGCCAGTGACAAGAAGGCTGCTTGTGTTTTATAAAATAATTAACTTTTCCAAGTCACCAGGGTAGTGTTTAGCACACCATTAAATCCAAGCTCCAGTTCACCTTTCCAAAAGGTTTTGTGTACTTTGTTTCTACATTTCATTTTCTTAGGCCATGGAATATTCCTTATCAGCCTCCTGTAGCCTCTGGAGGGCTATCCGTGGTCTGGAGATGTATTATGCTATAGTCGTCCTATGGGAGCATTTTTAGTAGCGGAATTTTGGTCTGGTTGTTTGGTTGCGGTTGAAACCTTCTCTGCAGCCTGATTTCTTTTCTGTCTTTGCCCGGAAGGCTTCTCTGCTGCGAGCCCATGGCAGGCAAGCGCCATGGATTAGAGGATGGTGCTAATGAGGCCAAGGCCAGGCCTTGAGTCCCTGGGTGGGCCATTAGTGATCTTCCTTCCCATAGTCCGACTGCGCCCCTCCCTCCAGTCCACCCGCGGGCAGATGCATGCCCCGGGTCACAAGGGATGGGGCAGAGGCTGGCGGAGTGTAAATCTGGCCCTCAGTGGGACAGACATCTCCAAGTTCAAGCCCTCCCGATAGGAAGTGAGTCCCAAGCTCCATCTTTGCGTGCACAAGACAGCCTATGGGCAGTGTGCGGGGCTTCGTTAAATCGTACTGATGGCCTGGAAGTGGGACCAGTTTTCTGTCTGCTCCTTGTGAGAATTCGACCCTACAGATAATTATATTTTTTATGAGCTCTGGCTAATTCACAGTACAGACTGTATCGAATGTCTAGCGCTTTAAGGAATGTTGTAACGAGAAAACAGAAAAACTAGAAGAGCCAAAGGGTTACTAATAGAATGTGGGACAATGTTTTACTCTTTAGTGTATTTGAAGATCTGTCCAGTGACCAACCTAAGTCACAACCAGCTGGGAGGTGTTGAGAACTGTCTTGCAATTAAATAAGATACCGCTGTCAGCGTGAGTTTGCGTGTCCTGTTGCATTTGGTACCTAATACCTGATACCGAACTCAGTTGCCCAGCCACAGCCATCTGGGTACTTTAAGAAGACAGCCTTCTTCAAGACCTCAGCTCAGGGACAGGAATTTCAGAGCACGGCTCAGTTAAACTGCCTGACAGCAGAGCAGAAGCGAAGTTTTTAAAAGTTTTATGTATAGTGGTCCTCTTTCCGTTTCTGATGTCTGCCAGAGAATTTCAGTTACACACAGTGCACTGCGATCCCAAGGAGAGTCAGCGTTTGTTACGTGTTTTCTGAATGAACGCACAAGTAAACAAATTGGACACATCCCAGAAAGCACTCCTTTCAGGAACCTGGCCTGGAGGCTTAATAAGACTGGTACCCTACCCTAGTAGAGTGTCGGGGCCAAAGGGTTCGCGTGTTGTAACTGACCAAGGCGTCCATTCTCTTCTTCTGATTCATGCCACGTGTAAAATGTTCCTACGTTGCTCTGGTTCATACTAACAACTGCTTTGCCTCTGACCAGTTATTGGCTTGATCTTGTATATGAGGATTAACGTGTGATTGTTTGGGCATGCAATGAAAAGTGTGTACAGCCCTTGCTGGAAAAGTAGAGGTCTGGAGGCATCATTTACAACTCAAGTATGAACACAGATTGGTGAAGGTGATCATTGTGTGGGATTGGATGTCATCCTCTGGGGCAGAGTTTGGCAACTGGTTGGGGAAAAAAAGCAAAAGAAGACTGTTACATGACATGTGAAAATTATACGAAATTCAAATTTCAGTGTCCATAAAAGAAGTTTTATTGGCACACAGCTACACTCGTTTGTTTCAGTATCGCCTGTGGCTCCTTCTGTGCTACAGTGGCAGAGTTGAGACTGTACACACCACTAAACCAAAAATATTTACTATCTGGCCCCTTACAGAAGAAGTCTGCTGACCCCTGCTCTGGTTGGTCAGGTAGGAAAAGGTGCAGATGTAAACTTTTCCATGACAGTGAAGGTTAAACTATGAACCCTTTCTCTTTCTGTCCTCTAAAACACTGAGTAGGTATTTACTGAGCCCTTTATCTTGTGTTCCGGACTTTCTGGGCCTGAGGTATCACCTAATCCTTACTCGGAGCACAGAGACCATTCTGAATTCAGGATCATTGAAAATCGTTATGGATGTGAGGTCCATTGACAGAGCAGTGATGCCTCAGAAACCCGTAAACACATAACTAGAGCATGTTGGTAGTCTTCCAAGTTGTGTGTAGATGGATGTGTTGCAAATGGCATATACATTTTCTAAAATTCTGTTACTTCCCAAGATCTAACTAAGGCTAATTAAGCTTTCAATTCAAGTGAGGGTAAATGATTCCCAGTGTTATGTACTTTGGATATTTTCTTCTCTAAAGGTTCGCCTCCCCCCTCCCTATTTCTCAACGAACCACTTGCTTAATTTATTTTTAATACCTTCATGGTTGTAAGCTTCTTTCATCACCGTAGGGAGACGGTGGTACACATTAATTACACTCCATACAAAGGAGAAATTAAATATATGCTTAGTGAATGTAAGCACATAATGTACCTGGATACACTAACGATTTTACCTTGAAACATTCAATATTACCTCTGAGGATAAGAATCAAAATTGTACCTTCTTAAGATCAGTGATTAGGACAAGAGATACTGGTGTACCTATCAGTCAATTGGAACCATGCCCGTATCAAAGCTTGATTAGTATGTTCAAACCGTGCCTCTTTAATGTGTCAGAGAGACTCTCTCTCGCTTGTATATGAACGTTCTGCAGCAATTATCTGCAAGCTTCATTGTGGCAACAAGGCCTGAGAGATGTACAGATTTCTTTTACCATGTGTGACTTATCACAAACATTTTTTAAAAAAACACATTTCTGTTATTAAGACATATGTGATAGTACACTTCTGCAAATGTGAATTGCTTTGGGCTAAAAGCCATGCACTAATAAGTTGAGTCGAATCTAACCGAGGTTGACATCTGTTACCAAAAGGGTGGGCAGCAAGCAGTTATCAAGCATAAAATTCTTCCTTGCGCCTACACGTTAACAACGTTAAGCAACGTGGTGGTTGTCTTTCACAAATCGGGATCCGAATCCACTCTGCTTAGGAAATTACAGCTTTATTTAGGCACTGATCCATCTTATAGATATATGGTGGTTTCATTATTGGAAATGACAAATAGCCACAAAGATTTTCCTGACCACGAGGTTTGTGCATTATTCGTTTATTCATCCAGTGAATATTTATTGAGGATCTCCAGCATTCCAGGAGCTGTGATAGATGCTGAGGGAATTAAAAATAAATCTGACACAGGTCTTACCCTCGAGGAGTTTAGAGTCCAGGAGGAGAGATCAAATCGGTTTGTAAAGAACTAAATACAAGATAGAGAGACATACGTTTGTTAAGTGGGGACAGATAAGGTACAAGGGAAGCTCTCGGGATGGAAAGTGTTTCTAGTTACATCGCTATCGGAGAAGATGGGGGAGAGGGAGCGGAGGAAGAGACGTTAGGACCAGGACTTCAGAGACTGCTGGCTTGAGACACTGGTGCTGGGGTGGCAGACAGTGAAAGGACCGGCTGGAAACTGAGGCTCGGAAGAAATGATGGCCTAGGGCCCTCGGAGCTTATCCACTTAAAAGAAATGAGCTTGGTAGAGTCGGATAACACTGAAGACCTCTACCTTGTTACTGTGGATCGTCAGTTAGTCCACTAGTTATGGAACATAAACAAAGAGCCCATGGACCTGGGGTCTAGTCCTGAATCTAACACTAGCTTGTGGTGTGAAATCGGATATGTTCCTTCCTTGCCACACACCTCAGCTAGATTATTTATATGGTTCTTCCACCTCTTAAACGTAAAACCAAAGCTTCAAATTCTGTTTTATAATGATGCTTATTGGAGGAAATACTTGATGTTAAAGTTTGATGTAGGTGCGTACCAGCCCATACATTATAAACATTGCATATATGATATATGCGTTTACACACACACATGCACACGGGCGCACACACACACACACACACACACACACACACACACAGTGCCTTTTCCCATAATTTCTGCCTCGTGCATTCATGAAATGGGGGACAAGCCACATCACTAAAGTTTTAAAGAAATACGTTGGATAGATTAGCATGGCTCCAAGGATGTTGGGTTGAGCCTTTTAGATGACCCCTGTGACCAAAGGTGATTTGTGGTTGGAGTCCGTATCTCTTTGGTGCTTTTGGACACTTGCGCGTCACAGACACGCAGCACATCCCTGCAATCTCCATGTCCTCTCAGAACGATAAGGCCATGGATATTCTGTACTGTGTTCTTCCGAGTCTTGTGGGACTGTCTCCTTTTGGAACAAAAGGCTCCAGCACCACGGAGCTTCGACAGACACTGTGCCAGCCCTTTCCTGGAGCACCCTGTGAATAATGCAGGCTCAGAGAGGTCCTGTAGAAAGAGACCAACTTATCTTTGTCTTACCCAAGGTTTCCCAAATGTGCTGGACCAGAGGGCACCTTTATCCAGCACAGTGGTTCATGGGATACAGAATCGGACGCTCCGGTCTATGCAAAATAAAAGGACCACATGGAGGCCTGGCCTCCGTAGGTGGTTTGAGAAACCTAGGACCTATTAATTGGTGTCCGGTCTCTAACAAGAGTATTCGAGGTGAGCAGATGATTGAAAAAGTCCACCACGGGAAGGAAAGAAATCCCCTATGTCTGAAATGATAGACTGTCTCCTGTGTCTTTTACTGTGTCACACTGTCGATGATTTTTATCAGTTGTGGGTGTCCTGAGGAGCAGTTCTCAATGAGGGGAGGGGACGTTTAGGGCTAGGTCCCTCTGAATGAGATCCCTGAAGCCAGCAGTGATCCGTGTGCTCTCTACGATGTCAGCTAAAGCATAGTCACCCTCTAACCGGCTCTGGCCATTTTAAAGGTAGTTAAAGGGAAGATAACAATAAAACCTCTTTTTAAACAGCTACGTGAAATAAAATGTGCTCTCTATGTCGTCCAGATAGCTATAATTGGAGGCAGAAGGTCCTAGCAGTCATATTCGTAGCTAATGAAACTTGCCCAGATTTCTGGACACCCTCCTTTTCCTTGGTAATTGGAGTAGCATCGTCTGGGGAATCTCAGAGGAGACAGCTGAGACCTAGAGAGTGGACTGCCCAGAACCCCGAGATTCCAGCGACTCTTTCCACTTTGAACCTGCTGCCGTGTTCTCCTCACCTCTTGGGACACACGTGGTCACTTTCAGTGCCTATAAATTTGTTCTTGGCTTTAGAAGTCTTATTATCTAACCTTGGTAACAGTTTGGTTTCTGAGAATATGACAACAAATGCTTCAAAAAGTAATGAATCCGCACATTTGCAGGCACTTTAGCAATTAGGCCAACTTCGATTATGTTAACTTTAGAAGGAAGAGTTTCTTCAAAACTTCCAGCATGTTGGTTTGTCTCATTATCACCCGCTCATCTTTCTGAAGGCTTGATGAGAACCTTTCTTCTTTAGGTGGTCAATTAACACTAAGAACCATGATGATAAAATGGAAGTAGAAAGCACCCAGTTATTGGTGGAGCAGAGCGGCCTCAAGCAAGCCAGCAAAGGTGCAATTAAACCGTCTTAAAGGAAATTCAGCCACTTTTTAAGCAACGTTTTGGAAAAAACACCTCTGTTTATCCTGTTCTTCCTTAAGTAGATGTTACTTTTCTGACTCTGTTCTTCGGATTAGCATTTGCTGCTTAAAGAAAAATGGACCACGTTGTTTAACCCATGCGCACAAGTCGACGGAGTTTTTGATATATGAGTTACACCTAGAACTTTATTTTAACATTACCATTCAGCCATCTTTCAGAAAACTGTTGAAAACTCAGAATCACATGGCTGATCTGCTCCAAATTCCAAGAAGTCATGTCATGTGTTCTTTTAACCAACATGATTTGTGCACCTACTGTGTGCCAGGCTCCAGTGAAAGGCAGAGGAGTTAGGGAAAGCTTCTGCCCTGAAAGTTGGCACCCTCTGGGAGGAAACGGACACATCACGCCCTACAGGCTCTGCGATTGAAGCGTATGCAGCATCTTCCGTGGCTGGGATGCAGGATCGAGCAACTGCTTGGAGGGGGCTCTCCCTAGCTCAGCAGGGGCCCCAGTGAACAGTGGGGATGAAGCCGTTCAAAAGAGAACAACACTTTGAAAAGGCACGACGAGAGGAAAGCACATGCGTGTTGTGAGCGGTATCTGGGAGGTCGAGGCAGCTAAGGAGAAGAGGCGTTTTTCACAGGAGCAGGAAATACCAAAAGCTTACTGGAAGCAACACACCGCCAAAGACTCGGGCCCCACTTTTAGCATGTAGTACAGTGTAGACACAACTAAGGAAACGCTAAACAGGATTCTTTTGTTCCAGAAAGTTAAAGGTGCGATGTAGGGATGGATTATAAGGCACCCTCTAACAAAGGTTTGTGGGGAAATAGACATCAGATCCTTTCTGATTACATCCGGCTAATCCTTCTCTGTGGACTTTTATGTAACTCTCGCTCCTGCAGGGCGCCCCTGAGCCTCCAGCTGTTCCCTTGTGGCTTTACCAACCCTTGATTGTTGCTTACATTTGAAAACTCTTAATTTTCGTACAGTACCTTTCACGTTATTCAAACATCTAGGCTACACTAAGGCATAACTATTTTCGGTAGGCATGGCACATAACACTATGATTCTAGCTTCGTTTTCTGAATTCGTTCCACAGACATACAAATTCTTTCTGAATGTATCTTTATCACCCACAAATGTAAGCACAGTAGGGCTATTTTTATTTCTGGAGAAATGATGCATGGCCCCCCTGGTAACTATGCACAGGGCTCCAAAATGCTAAATCCATCCTCCATCTACCGCAGAACATGTTCAAAGTCAGAAGCCTGTGGGGTCATAAGTTATTTCGTTGACCACTGGTTTAGGGAGACTGAGAACACGAGGAATGACTTACTTTGGCCAGGGACTGAAATAGGAAACAAAATAGTTTCTGCTTTATTAAAGCTTTTGCCTAAACCAACAGCAGTTATCTGGAGAGTCAACATTAAAAAAAAGACACACAGAAAAAGGTAAATCATTCTTCCACAGGAAGATGTTTCCATTTGTGGAATTTGTAGCGTGGCGGTAGATCATGTGTCGTTATAACCCAGTTTTTACATATGCGCACACATTTGTGTGCTCTGTGCATCCATCTACCCTCATGCTCCGAGGTAATTTAAATCCAAGATAGAATTGTTGCTGATGACGTTGCAGATCTTTTCCTCAGTATCCATTTCCCTGTCCTCGCCACACCCTAATTTTTTTTTTTTTTTTGCGGTACGCGGGCCTCTGACTGCTGTGGCCTCTCCCGTTGCGGAGCACAGGCTCCGGACGCGCAGGCTCAGCGGCCACGGCTCACGGGCCCAGCCGCTCTGCGGCGTGTGGGATCCTCCCGGACCGGGGCACGAACCCGCGTCCCCTGCATCGGCAGGCGGCCTCTCAACCACCGCGCCACCGGGGAAGCCCCAACACACCCTAATATTTTGACTGCTTTCCTTCTTCTCTTAACCCCCGTGTTCCCACAAGCGGGGTCCACGTAGTTATAGGGAAAATGTTTCAGAAAACTCTGGAGTTTTGCTTATTTTGTTAGCAGCTTCAGGGAGTGAATGGCTGTCTACCTCCATGGCAGCCCTGTGAGTTACTGGCAGGGCAAGCCCCGGGCAGCCAAGAGGCTCATCCACACCCACTGGTGTCCGTGTTATCAAACCCTCTAAGTGGGAGTGGCCAGGAATCTGCTAATAATAGCATCTCCATGGAGAAGCACACTTTATTCATTTCTCTACCGCCAGCTGGAGATGTGTATTACTACCCTCATTGGCTAAGTGAAAGGTTAACTGGCCTCAAATCATGATACCAGGGTTTACTAAGCAAATTCGACAAGCTGGTAAACTTGCTGTGAAGATCTGCGCAGACGTGTATATACTCTCTCTACACACGTATATGCATATTCATATATAATTTAAACCCCACCTACTTCCAAAAATAGATTTGATGTGATTGAAACATCTGCAGGGACGTCATGGTGGTGCAGAGGCTTTTGGGAGATCCTCTTGGGAAGTTCCGTCACGCATGTGTGAGGTTCTTCTGCTGGTCCTTAGTGATGGGTGGTAGACCTTTGAATTGGGGTTTAACTTTTGAAAACTAACTAGTCCAGGACAGCGAGTGATTTAGAGTCATGGATGTTGAAAGAGTGGGTAATCAAGACAATCAATGTAATATTGTTTCAAAATGTTAGTGATTTTCTCTTGTGGATAGTGAATGCCCCGAGGAGGAAATTTACAAAGGCTTTGTAAAACAAGCGCAGAAGCATTGGACAACCACCCTGTGCAAAATAGCAAACTGTCCCGCATATACACTCCCCGTCCCCTTTATTTTTCCTCTTTCGCAATTGTTAGCATACCGTATCTATCCGTCTGTCTGTCTCTCTGTCAGATCCATCTCTTTAGCTATCATCTATCTAAGGTTTGAAGCATCACCTTCCATGAGAATGTCAGGTCCATATGGGGGAGAACTTTGTCATTCACTGCTATAACCTTAGTACCTCAAACAGTCCCTGGCATACAGTAGGAGCTCAGTATTTGTTGAATGAATGAGTGCAGGTGTCTAAGGATATGACTTTGAAGTTCCACTCTCATAGTTCAGCGTGAATATGAGTTTAATCTTAGAGGAAGCCTGATTTTGCACTCTCCTTGTTAGCCCTCATCTGAGTTGTAACTTTTCCTAGAAAGGAGCCAAGCTTTCCTTTAAAGGAGTCAAGATTCCATATGGGCTTAACTCTGAGGCATTTTAAAGTGACCTGTCCTGTCTATATAGAGCTAGAATTTTCTGTCTCAGTTGATGCCTCCGGTCTATAGCCGCCTTCCCACTCAGGATATGGTCCTGCTCTTGATTCTGAAGGGAAGGTGCGGTGGGGGGAGGGGGGACGATGTCAGCGTCCCTGTGGGTGGGGCTTAGTAAGCGTGGGCAGTTGCATTTGATGTCATTAAGCATTCTCAAGAATGACAGAAGGCACATTTTTGTCACTCTAGGACAAGGAAACAGAGCATTCAGTTAACAGGTGACAACACGTGATAATTCCTGTTTTTCTGGAAAGGCCATCTTGATGCTCAGAAACTAGCAGGATAGGACACACAGCAGCCGCTGCCGAGACACGCACACTCGCCCTCTTCCTCAGCGCTGGAGAGTCCGAGGAGCTCCTGATCTCCGGTTCCTCCTCCCCCCCCCCCCCCCCCCCCATACTTTACCGTCACAGCATGAAGAAGCCTTTGGTCAGTGTCCGCATTGCCCAGTAGCCCCGGCTCTCTCTTTAAGGGAGCTGGTCTTTAAGCCACAAGGCTTCAGGCAGTAACTCTGTGCAGCAGTAAAACGAAACAAACCTTCTTTCATCTCATGTTATTTTCATGATTATGTAAGTAATTAAATCCTTTGGTCACATCTCAGTAGCCGGAGTTTAAAAAACAAATTTCTCACTGGATATCGATGTGTCTGAAAGAAACTAAAAAACAAGACCGTGTTTCGGGAAATAACACTGCTTCAGGGTTCATTTTTGCCTCATACAGCATTTCCTAGAATTGAATTGCCTGATCTCCCCCCTCGGGGATTGCTCTTACGCTTGCAAAACTCGAGGCTGATTTTGTTGGAAAATCATCTCTGGATGAGGAACGTACTCCAGAGGAACCTGTGCATGGGGCGAATAGGTTTCTGGTGCCCGTGGCACGTTATCCAGGCCGATGCTGTGTGAGTTCCCAATCTTTCTGTTCATTCAGCCAGCACATTCATTAGCGATCCTTCAGGCAGGGTGAAAGAACAAGACAGATTAGGGAAATTTACTTAGAATTGTTTGGGGGACTTATTGACTAACAGGTCAGTAATCAAATTCCAGCTTTTAACATACTCATTAAATATTTTACTCGTCATGGCAGGGCTCCCTGTAGTTTGTACTTCAAACGCTGATCATAAAACCATTTGGCACAAAGATCTAGGACGTTGAAGCTCTTGGATGGATGACAGGGCAGAATTATGGAGGGAGAATGGTGACACTGAGTAGTGAAGCCCTCATACTACCTTTGCAGGCACAGCTCATCCATCAGTCATTGCCTGCTTGTTGACTTTTTTAATTATGAAAAGAATCCAGAGTTATCTTTGACAGCACAGCTAAACAGGAGACCCCAATTCAGAAATGTACCCCAGCTCCCAGACTCCACCAAGTGCAAACTGAGAATATTGTAGACAGGACACATTGAGCCTCCAGGACAGAGGAAGGGAAGGAGAAAACTGATGTTGAAGCCACACATCAGGGGGCTCTGGTAACCTTGGGGTGACATTGACTCCGGAGACTGAAGAAAAGGTACTCAAGAAGCTTATTTGATTCATGGTTATGGGAGAGTTGGCGGGGACGGAAAGACAGAAAGGGTAGTTTTACGAACAAGAGTGGGAGACAGAGCAGAGTGGACCCTCATCAAAGTGTATACTGCATCTCAGCCCTTGAACTTCTTAGGCAAAACCTACACTAGAAAGGAGAGAGAAGATTCCCCTGTCGTGTTGCTGTTAAAAGTCTCTCTGCTTACGGCCACTCATCGGAGCACAAGAAAACTTGATCAGAGGTGATGGGCTCGATGCCTTTTGGCATTTTGTAAAAGCCAAAATGTCGGCCTGTGCTGACTGGTTGGGACCCTTCTTTTATGAGTTTTGTGCCCAGATTATTACTATCATTGCTTTAACCAAGAGAGGGAAAGTAAAACAATTCCCAGGATCCAGCAGTCCCACAAAGCTCTTTAACTACTGATGTACCTGACAGAAGGCTTAATACTTGGGTTTCCAGCAGTCAAGAAGCAGCCCTATGCAATATAGCACCGGAACTCAGTTCCCAGTGGGCATAACGGAGCTGATTGGATATATTGAGTTCTTTGTGTCATTCAAAGAAAGCAGAATCTCATGCACATCGGTGTTAGCTTCCTCTCACTTCATTTCAGTTTTCAATAACCAGTGTCATCACATGTAACAGTTTCTTCATAATGAAGCTTCATGCCGAATTGGATTTGTCTTTCAAGTGAAAGCACATGGTGAAGCCTTCTGAAATCTGATCCTTGAAAGAATTTTTACTGCTACAAAAAAATTTTTACCGCTACAAAAATCTTCAGTATACCTCAGATTCCCCAAAACAAGAATAAGGAAGCAAATGAATAATAAAAACAAAATCGCTATGTTTGAAAAAAAAAAAAAAGTTATATTTCTTCTTTCGCTATTTGAGAGGCCTGGGGAAAGAAGTGCTCTGGTTCATCAAAACAATTTGGTTAATGGAACTACCACGTGTAGAGAGAATGATTTTCAAGGAGTTACAAGAGCGTCTGATCCAGAGACCACCCCACACATAATCTAATCCTTTGTCGATGATTTAGGAAGACCATGCAAGATTATCACAGTGAACAGTTCTCATCGTGCCATTTGCACAGGAATCCTGGTTGCTCAAAAGTTCTCGGTGTTTACTGTTGGTAGGAATGTCAATTGGTACAGCCACTATGGAGAACAGTATGGAGGTTCCTTAAAAAACTACAAATAGAGGGCTTCCCTGGTGGCGCAGTGGTTGAGGGTCCGCCTGCCAATGCAGGGGATACGGGTTCGTGCCCCGGTCTGGGAGGATCCCACATGCCGCGGAGCGGCTGGGCCCGTGAGCCATGGCCGCTGAGCCTGCGCGCCCGGAGCCTGTGCTCTGCAACGGGAGAGGCCACAACAGT
>NW_006774591.1:1475576-1493920 GCF_000442215.2 Lipotes vexillifer
TACCGCAAAAAAAAAAAAAAAAAAACCTACAAATAGAGCTACCATAGGATCCAGCAATCCCACTACTGGGCATATACCCAGAAAAGATGAAAACTCTAATTTGAAAAGACACATGCACCCCAGTGCTCATAGCAGCACTATTCACAATAGCCAGGACATGGAAGCAACCTAAGTGTCCGTCGACAGATGAATGGATAAAGAAGATGTGCTGTATGTACAGTTGACCCTGAACAACACAGGGGTTAAGGGGCACCAACTCCTGCACGTAGTCAAAAATCCAGGTATAACTCCACGGTCAGATTCAACAAACTGTGGGTCATGTAGTACCATAGTACATATTTAGTGAAAAAAAACCCATGTATAAGTGGCCCCATGTAGTTCAAACCCATGTTGTTCAAGGGTCAACTTTGTATCTGATGGAATCTTATTCAGCCGCACAAAAAAGAAGGAAATCCTGTCATCTGTGACAGTATGGGTGAACCTTGAGGTCATTATGCTAAGTGAAATAAGACAGAGAAAGTCAAATACTGTATGATCTCACTGATATGTGGAATCTAAAAATAAAACCAAACTCATAGAAAGAGAGAGTAGATTAGTAGTCGCCGTGAGGTGGGGTGGGGGTGGGGGGACATGGGTGAAGGTGGTCAGAGGGTACAAACTTCCAGTTTTAAGATGAGTAAGTTCTGGGGATGTAATGTACAGCATGGTGACTATAGTTAACAATACTGTATCGTCTACTTGAACGTTGCTAAGAGAGTTGATCTTAAAAGTTCTCACCACACAGACCAAAAAAAAAAAAAAAAAGTAACTATTTGAGGTGCTGGGTGTGTTACCTAACCTGATTGTGGCACTTGTTTTGCAATATAGTGTATCAGATCATCACGTTATACACCTTAAACTTACACAATGTTATATGTCAATTATATCTCGCTAAAGATGGGGAAAAAGAGAGCTAGGTGTGTAGATGCAACCGTGCTCAGTCTCACTCCTCAAAGAATCCAGTTCTGCTCCTGGATTTGACAGTTTGGTGTGAAATCACCCCTATGCTCCACCCGCTTCCTACCGCCTCGACAGAACTATAGTCAATCTCACAATGATGTGAAAAACATTAATCTAGTGTCTGCACAAATTCTCCAATGTCCAGGTAAGTCAAGTATCACCTAGACAGCTTGTCTGTCTGCTAATCCTCCGACATGAAAATAGTTGAATTAGGGTGGTTTGGCGACGGATTATTGAGAACAGAACTTCCCCACAGTTTTTTTAGTGGCATAGATTGCAGAAATGCAGGTCTACTGATCCTTGTGACACTTGGGGTGGCAGGACCCAGGAGCCCTGGAGTCTCTTGACTACAAACCATACTATTCCAGTCCTTTCCTACATGGACCAACATGTGGAAAAGGTTAGAAAACACTGTTCTAGGGATCTGAGCGTTATGCATCCATATTCATCTTTTTTAAGATTAACATTTTTCAAAGCAAGATAATGTCCTCAGAGAGTGAAAGCTTCAAGGTCATAGCTCTCTCTTCCTTCCGCCAGTTATTGATGGGCTAAGTTAACGTTTCCCAAAGTGTGGTCCGTGGATCGTGTTTTGAAGGATGTTAACAGGTGTTATGCAGGAAACAAAACAAACAGGTGCGTGCGTGCGTGCGTGCGTGTGTGCGTGTGTGTGTGTGTGTGTGTGTGTGTGTTTGCTGCAAAGTGGTCAAATAAATACAGCGAATGCTGGGTTTAAAAGTTTTCTTCTAAGTTGAATTTTGAGCCCTTAACTTTCTAATGGACATTGTGCATCTCTCAGAGGGGGAATATAGGTTATTGCAGTGGTTCCCTAGCATGTTTGACCTAGAAGCCTTTTGTCTATGGGATATCAAAATCTACTTAGAGACATGCTGGAATCAGTAAAGCTGGGTTGCATTAATGATGTCAGCTCAGTAAGTTAAGCAAAGTCATTCTCATTTGAGGGTATCTCAGTGATCCAGAAACAAGTTTCTTTAGCCAACCTACTGTTGATATATGGAGCTACTGGGGCACAACCTGGAAGGTTCACCAGCTTATTACCAAGGGGGCCACTAGTCTGAATCAACTAGACAGTGGTCCTAAGCAGTCTTCAAGCCACAGCCCCATTGTAAGCAGGTAAAGTGAACTGGAGAATTGGAGTAATGATCTGATGAATTACATTAATATGAATACCCATACTGTCCAGATCAGCATCTCCTGTAATGTCTATCCCTCTCATAAAACTGTCTCTATTTTAGACATATACGTTGGTGTTTTTAAGATGATGACACAATTTTTAAAACTAGCTATTTTAAGATATCATTCACATAGTATATTCACAGATTTGTACAACAGTCACCACAGTCAACTTTAGAACATTTCCACCATCCCAAAATGAAACCCTGTGCCCATTAAGCAGTCACTCGCCATTCTTCCCTCCTCCCAGCCCGTACCACTAATCTGCTTCCTGTATCTATGGATTTGTCTATTCTGGACATTTCATATAAGTGGAATAATACAACATGTGGTCTTATGTGTCTGGCTTCCTTCGCTTAGCATCATGTTTTCAAGGTTCATCGATATTGTAGCATGAATCAGTACTCCATTCCTTTTTATGGCTGTATAATATTCCATTTTAAGGATAGACCATTCATCAACAAGGGACATCTGGGCTGTTGTCACCTTTTTGATGGTTATGAATAGTGCTTCTATGAACATTGATGCACAAGTTTTTGTGTAGTCATTCTTTTAGGTATATACCTAGGAGTGGAAATGCTGGATCAGATGGTAATTCTATGTTTAGCCTTTTGAGAACCTGCCAGATTATTTTCTACACTGGCTGCCTCATTTACATTCTCACCGGCAGCGTGTGAGGCTTGCACTTTCTTGGCACCATCACCAACATTTGTTATTATCCATCTTTTTGTTTATTGTCATCTTAGTGGGTGTGAAGTGAAATCTCATTACGGTTTGGATTTGCATTTACCTGGTGGCTAATGGTGTTAAGCATTTTTTCATGTGCTTATTGGCCAATTCTGTATTTTCTTTGGAGAAATACCTATTCGGATCCTGTGTCTTTTTATCATTGAGTTGTAATAATTCTTTATATATTCTCAATACAAGTCCCTTATCATATATGATTTGCAAAAGTTTTCTTCTATTCTGTGCGTTGCCTTGTAACTTTTTGATGCTGTCCTTTGAAGCACAAAAGTTTCTAATTTTGAAGAAATCCAGCTTATCTGTTTTTTCTCTTTTGTTGATTGTGCTTTTGGTGTCATATCTGGGAACCCATTGTCTAACCCCAGGTCATGAAGGTTTGCACCTATGATTTCTTCTAACGGTTTTAGGTCTTAGGTCTTATTTTTATGTCTTTGATCCATTTTGACTTGATTTTTATATATGGCGTGAGGTAGAGGTCCAGCTTCATTCTCTTGCATGTAGAAATCCAGTTGTCCCGGCCCCAGTTGTTGAAAAGACATAAATGTGAGAGTTTATTTCTGCACGCTTATTTCTGGTCCGTTGATCTATATATCTAACCTTATTCCAGTACCACACTGTCTTGATTGTCTTGATTACTATAGCTTTGTAGTAGGTTTTGAAACGGCTTTGATTACTATAGCCTTGTAATAGGCTTTGAAATGGAGAAGTGTGATTCCTCCCAATTTGTTCTTTTTCAAGTTCGGGGTTGTTTTTTTTGTTTGTTTTTTTTTGTTTGTTTGTTTTGTTTTTTTTGGCTATTCTGGGTCCCAATTACACATTGTTTAACCCCCTTTTACTTGTATAGACGCGCTGTCTTTTGGTTTAGAAGGCTAAACCAAAGAGTAGGTATTTAGACTTCGCATATGTGACACAAAGACAAAAGCCTTAGCAATACAGAAGTGGATATTTCCAATTCTGAATCCAAGAGCCCCAAGAGAATGGGATTGGGAATCAGGCCTCAAATCTATTCAATAGTCTGTGAACTAGGGTGTAATCAACGTCCTCTCCAAATCTGTGTGTTTACACTCATGAATCACTGTGGTCTGGATTTCTCTTCCAACTCTGCTGGAGACCGAGGGTCCCCATAAGCCTCCGTTGTGGACTAGGGAATGTCAACAGAAAATTTAAAGAAGTCTTCCCTTTTCTACATTCCAAATGTAGAGTGAGGAGGAATTAATAGCATTTTAAGTGTATTGAGAGATTTTGCAACAAAAGAAAATTATTACTTGATATGTTTAATGCTTAGAATAAAATTATATGGCTCTTTCTCAGAAGCATCTAACATCTTATGGATTGGTAAACTGGTGTTAAGTATGAATGGTGTTCTTCAATTCTGTAAACTATTCATTCTACTTATAAAACGGGGGTGGGGGTGGGGGTGGGGGGGTATGGCTATTGTATCACATATCCAAGGCTTCCCAATCCATATTCTTACTTCTTGGCATTTTTCTATAATTTTATGAAATATTTTAATATGACAAAGTCACTTCAATTACACAGTCATTATAAGTTTTGCCAAGGTTGAGTGTGGATCGTTTTGTGTTCATTAGAGCACAAAATTAGAATTTTCATTGCTGCAACTGTAAACACTGTTTGGCTCAAAGGAATCAAGCATTTTCTCATAAAATCTTGGAGAGCTGATAATTGGCATTTCCCCTGTTTTCCAGCATATTTTAATTTTTTGAAGCTATTTTCTGTTTTCCGTCCCTTGGTATATTGCTTTTGGCCTGGAAGTTGCATAAGTGAGCTCTTCCAAATGAATGGCATTGCATGCAGTGCATGAACTAGTGGGCACAGAGAGAACCGTCCCCAGAGTCAGGAAAAAGAGAATAAATTATTTCTTTAGTTTTTCTAAGCTTTCGTTGGCCCAAAGTCTGGCAGTTAGACCTGAGTAAGTCTGGGAAAACCATCTGGCACACCTACATCTGTTCTCACATTTGCCAATCAGGATTTATCAAAAATCAATGGCTGAAAAGCATGAAGCTCGTAAGAGGTGCTAATTTGTGGCTAAAGAATAATTCAAATGCCACACCATTTGGTACTCCTGGAGTATAGTTTCAGTTTGGGGGAATTCAGTGAATCCGTTTCATCTTTCTCATATTTCCTGGAAAAAGAAGAGAAAGTAGAAAGTAGTTCATATCTACGGACCCTCTTTTGCCTCCCTTTGTCTTTTCACATACTGGAATGACTTTGCCCAGGGGGTTTAGATACCTTGATGGTACTTATTAATGGGCACTCAGACATCCCTGCTCTCTTCCCAGTGATTAGGATGTTCTCAGCAAAACACCAGCACTTGGGTCTAAATCATTTCCCACTTGCCGTTCCTGTTCTCCAAGCTTCTGCCCGCCACGCAAAGTCGGTCATCTACAAGGAACCCCTCCCATCCCCCTCCCTCCACGCCAGCAAGGGGGAGAGGTCATTCATTATTCATTGCGACGCTTCCTCTTTGCCAAGGTACATTCTGTTGCTTCTGACTCGAAACAGCTCATTGGCCTGCGGGGATCCAGCAGCCACTGGCGGAAGGACAAGTTTATTATGGAAAGCACATGGCTCTGCCAGATTTCACTGGCAGATTCTGAAGCCAGAGCAAGAAACTGGCTGGCACTCTCCATGCATGAATGTCCTTTGGCCTTCACCATGCTCATTGTTACACAGGAGCCCCTTATAAAGTACACCGACGTTTTTCAGATAATGAAACAAGTAATACCTTTCACATACCAACACCTATAGGGAGTTGATGCCTCAAAACCAAGTCTATACCATGATGGCCCATATGTAATTGACTAAATTCTAGTTTGATGCAATTAGAGTCTGCTTTCATCAGACTTTGTCGATTAAAATGGTTTACTTTTGTACCTCATATGCTTGGCACGAGGGGTTTTGTCCCTGAATTACCAAAAGCACCTTGTTAAAAGGTGATTTCCCTAAAGATGCCAGTCTTCAGTATTCCCTTTAGGGTCAGCTTTATGATGTGAGATCTAGGTGCATGAATAGTAAACTCTACTACTGTGCGCTAAAATTTGGAAACTGAAACATAGCAAACCATATCTAGCTCACTAGTAAGTAAAAGCAAAGCATGTGTGATAGATAAAATATGGGCACGTGTTAAAAATCGCAGTGTGCCTTAGCAGAGTTGAACAGGGTCCCACAGACAGAGCCTAGGGAATCGAAAAATCCTTCAACTCCTAAGGAAACACATGATCGTTTGCTTTGAAGGCCACATATACCCTTTGCCTAGAAGGGTTTGCTTCTCTGCCAGGAAATCCACAGTGTACCAACTCTCACAGCGTCCCAAATCACTTTCTAAATCCAACCAAAAGCTTGTCTGATTATACATGTTTATGAGGCTGGTGAGTATCTAGACCTTAGAAGGAAGAGGACAGTTTGTGTGTAGCGTTTGTTACAGAGAAGGAAGTTAGGGGCGATTTTCCGGGGCTGGTTTTCTTTCGTGAAAAAGTAGAGTATGTCAAAATGGAGCCACAGCTGAGACTTTGGCAGCTGCCAGCAGATACATGGGGCCTAATTATATTTAAGGCTTCAGTTCTATTGACAGAGATAATAACATTAGAAACGACCACCAGATTTTAGATTTTCCTATAAAAAGTGAATTGAATCTCACCTTTATATAGATGGATGAGTCTCAGATCCTCTTGGTAGGGTGGCAGGACGACTATGGAAACTCAAAATGTGACACTCTTTTACTGTCCGAAACTTGATTTGTCTCAGGGACATAATTAATGAACAAAGATAATGATTAAACCTTCCAGCTAGTGAAAAGAGACTAGTGGGACTTGTAAAAAGAATCCATCATGTGTGTACGTGTGTGTATGTACGTGTACATACTTTTAGCAAACGTCAATTTTCTGTCACTGACGGCAAAGCGGTTTAGCTTCGGGGTTCTTAACCTGCATCTGATGCCTTCCATCTAGATAAACAGTGCTTGATTTTTATGGGATTATGAAAATGGAGATAACTTGGACAATTAGTACCTCTCCCAGGGAAAGCATTCTGCGTGATTCTTGAACTTGAATGGAAATGTGTTGCACCTCTGCTCTGCTAGACGCTGAAGGGGATTCCAAAATGAGGCCACCAACCTCCGGCCATAGGGGCGGTGGCGTTCAGTTGTGCGAGTGGGGGAGGGGAGTTCAGATACACAGAAGCTTCTGCTTCTGGATGGAGGTCAACCCAAGTGTGATACAGAATATTTTTTTTTTTTGGATCCTTCTCTCTTTTTCTTAACATCTTTATTGGAGGATAATTGCTTTACAATGGTGTGTTAGTTTCTGCTGTACAACAAAGTGAATCAGCTCTACGCATACATACGTCCCCGTATCTCCTCCCTCTTGCGTCTCCCTCCCTCCCACCCTCCCTATGCCACCCCTCCAGGCGGTCACAAAGCACCGAGCTGATCTCCCTGTGCAATGCGGCTGCTTCCCACTAGCTAGCTATTTTACGTTTGGTCGTGTATATATGTCCACGCCACTCTCTCGCTTTGTCACAGCCTACCCTTCCCCCTCCCCGCGTCCTCAAGTCCATTCTCTAGTAGGTCTGCGTCTTTATTCCCGTCTTGCCCCTAGGTTCTTCATGACATTTTTTTTTTAGATTCCGTATATATGGGTTAGCATACGGTATTTGTCTTTCTCTTTCTGACTTACTTCACGCTGTATGACAGACTCTAGGTCCATCCACCTCACTACAAATAACTCAGTTTCGTTTCTTTTTATGGCTGAGTAATATTCCATTGTATATACGTGCCACATCTTCTTTATCCGTTCATCAGAATAATTTTTTAAAATGTTAGAATGAAACCAAACCTCCCTCACAAATCCCGCTGGTTCCAACAGCCTTTGGGTAACGCGGGGCTCCGTTGCTTCTGTTGAGTCTAATTTCTGTGCTCTTCACGCCTCTCAGATTTTACCAGAAAGTTCCTCATAGGCTGAATATCAACAAACGACCCAGCAAGATCTATTGAATAAGAGATGCATATAACGAGACACTTACACACACATCCAGATCTAACCATTCCACAGACAGTGATAAAGAGTAGATCCACGTGCTATTAGATGGAATTATTTTAACAACTGGATTTTAAGAGTAGCTGTCTGGTTTGCCTCCATTTTCTCCTGAATCCAATGAAAGAGGGGCCTGCTGGGCTCTAAGGCTCCAGGCGGCTCTCACCCTGTCTAATCTATGGATCCTTTCTGCTAAGGATAGCTTCCTGTCAGTGGAAAGCCATAGGGATAAATTTGAGGATATCCAGTTGTTTCATCCCAAATTTTAAAGATACCGTCCTAAGGACACAATGTTATCATCTCTACATTTTAGAGAAAATTAGAAAAATTGGAAAAATAATTTGAGCTTTTTAACCAATTTATGAAGAGTAAGTGCCTAGCACACAGTAGGCATTTAATGTTTGTTTAGATGAATGGATGAAAGAAATAGTGAAGTTAATCTCAGCCTCTAGGACACACACGAACACACGCACGCACGCACACACACACGCACGCACGCACGCACTTGTCCCAAGGGATGCTACTAGGTCACCTCCACGGCAAAATGCTGGCCGCTGGCACTGGCCTCGGGAGTCCAGGCTGTCTGCAAGGCTTGGGAAGAACCCAAGGCACAGTCTGGAGAAATGAAGAGCCTGGGTTCACATCTTAGCTCTGCTGCTTCCCCACTGGGTAGTTTTGAGCAAATTATGCTTCACCTCTCTTTGCCTCCCCTCCTGCATCTGTAAAAAGGGGATAATGATATCACCGGCTTCGTAGGCTGTGATGGAGATTAAATGAGTTGATATGCATACGTGGAATAGTGTAGCTATGCAAGGGTTTGCTGTGATGTTCGTCCCTGTATTGGCAAGCCTACCAGCTGGGTTCAGTGGCAAGAGCTCCTTACTTGGCCTTGAGCAATTTTCTTAACTTTTCTCAGCCTTCGTTTCCTTATTTCTAAAATGAGATAATGCCTCTCATCGTGTGGGTAAAAATCCCTGGCATATGGTAAGTGCTGGCTAAACATCTGCTGAATCTGCTGGATGCGGGTTCTTAGTGCACTTGCCACGAAAGAAGCCACAATTCAGCGGATCAGATATTTCTAGTATTTTCCTTGCTTTGTCTTGCAGCTCTCCTGCTTCCCATGTACTGTGCCTTTACGTAAAGAGTAAGTCCAGGGCTGGGGAAGCGTCAAGGCTGGACTGCAAGTTCTGTTTTAGTTCTAAACGTGCTATGTCATAAAAGAAAATAACACAGTATGCGTCGGTGTCCCTTGCCAAGAGCAGCCTCGCCACATCAAAGCCTGACGAGTCTATTTCCTTGGTCTCTTCTGAGATGAAAAGGGTGAGTAGAAATTCTCCCACTCTGCTTCACACTGGTTGCATGAGGTCCCCACTTCTGGCACCAGCCAAATAATGGTATAATTCAGGACAGAGACACGCCCTCAAGTCACATCACCTTTCCTGTGCAACGCAGAAAGGGAAGTCATTCAAGTTCGTATGAGTCACTCTTCTTGAGGATCTATGGGGAAATCACTTTCATTGCAGAGCTGAGATGGAAGTCGCTGTGAATGCCGTGGCTTCTAAATGAAGGTGTAGCATATGGAGAACACAGAGTGGAATTTATGGCTCATAATTATAGACAGTATGGGGTAGAGTCCATCTTGCTGGTGTTCGCAGCCGTCCACGTCAAAGCTTTGCCAAATTGCCAGGACCTCCTTGCCATTTTCCCGGTGACTGAACCTTGCATACCACTTCAATCCATATTCATTGATTTTTGTTGCTCAAATGGAAGCTTATTGGTGGATCTGTTGGGCTGACCTCTTAGCATGAAAGCCTTGATGTCACGTGGAAAGCGCAGCTTGGGACTTCCCTGGTGGCTCAGTGGTTGGGAGTCCGCCTGCCAATGCAGGGGACACGGGTTCGAGCCCAGGTCCAGGACGATCCCACATGCCGCGGAGCAACTAAGCCCGTGCGCCACAGCTACCGAGCCTGCGCCCTAGAGCCCGCGAGCCGCAACCACTGAGCCCGCGTGCCTGGAGCCCGTGCTCTGCGACAAGAGAAGCCACTGCAATGAGAAGCCCGTGCATCCCAGCGAAGAGTAGCCCCCGCTCACCGCAGCTAGAGAAAGCCCAAGTGCAGCAACAAAGACCCAATGCAGCCAAAAATAAATTGATTAATAAATTAATTATTTTCAAAAAGGAAAGTGCAGCTTATGTGTCCTCCCCTGCTGCTCTACTTGAAAAGTGTACAAAGCATTCAGCGGGTGCCCTCCTCACAGTGCTGTTTCTTCCCAGATAATTTAAGATTCTCCAACCCCGAGACACCTAAGGTTTCATTTTTTTCCAGTGATTGTGTTTGATTTTTTTTTTTTAATGAATTCTAGTCATCGGTTTACCTTTCAGTGCCACTTTGAGTAATGTTGAGGGGTTTTTTTTTTGTTTGTTTTGTTTTTAATGGTAGTCTTGAGACTTACACTTTTCAATTTATCCAGAGAACTGCTAGATTCTGGAAGGAAGAGAAGTTCGGACCTTGAACATAGGCATTTATTAGTAACTACTAATGCTATGGCTAGAGAATTCTTTAGAGAGAGGGACCTTACAGCAGCCAGGCCAATAAGCTTCATAATTTTCCTATTTAAATGAAGGACTCTATTACCACAAACCATTCTTCCCTTTCTACTTTCTTCTCTCCCCTTTCTCTCTTGTATTATGTTTTCTCTTTCTTTTTCCTCTATGCCTGCCTTCCCGCGCTCTTATCTGTTTCCTCAGAATCTCCCCTTCTCCTTTCCTTTCCTTTTCCTCCAGGACTGAGACTCAGCCTCATTCTCGTCACACTGTCTATAGCACGAAGGCAAAGATAACTGAAGGCTGGACTAGAGGTGAGGGGCTTCCAGCTAGTTTCTTGCATTTGGTTATTATTTTGAGCACTAAGCGGCCATTCAGTCAACCTCGCGTTCCACATCCCAGCCAGATGTTGGCTTCTTTCGTGGAGGGTCGTGAGAAATGTTTATAACAAAAGTACTGCCAAACCCCCTACTTTAGTAGACTGAACAAATGATGTTATAATGTTTTTATGTATTCTCAGTTAAATTGCACCTCATTTGAATGTAAAAGTATTGGAGAAAGAGTGACTAAGTAGACCAAATTGTCATGTTTCTGGCGGTATTGCCACGTGCTGAGTTTATGAGATGAATGCCAAGATGATTAGGGATTTCCCTTGCATTCCAGAACATGCAAATGGTATCCAACATCTCCTCCATGGAAGCTTTGGGTCTGTTTTTCATAAGCCTCCCACTCTGTTCATATACAATACTGTATCTTAAATGTAAACCTATCATCAGGTTTAGCAAATCAATACCATAAGAGTATGAAATGGTCCCCAGCACTCTCCACAAGGGCATTTCACAGTAAAAGCAATTGAAAAAGAAGCGGCAGTGGAATATCTTATGAGATAGCCATTTAGATCACAAAAGGGCCATAAAAGTCACAAGCAGTTTGTGTGAAGCAAAGATCATAATATAACCATACAGGACTGGCTGGGAAGAAAGAGGAAAATTGCAAACCAATTTGTGGTTATAGCCTTTTCTGTCAATTCTGTTTGGGATTTAAAACTTGTAAAAGGTAGAAATTTCTGCCAGCTTACATTATGGAGACAGAGTGTGTAACTATAATCATAGCAGCCAAACAAACACCACTTATTTGAAGCCAATAAAGTCTTTATTAACTTCAAGGTGATTAGTGCTCCTTGGGTTCATTTAGCCCCAGAATGGGGAGTTGCCACCCAAGATCATTTGTTAGGAACAAATTTGGGAGTCATCCCAGGGTGTTTCATTTACACCTCTCAAAAAACAGTTTTGCAAATGATGGATGAGTAGTTGTGAACTGGAGTAGATGAAAGTGTGGGCCTGCCTTTGGGAGCCCGTAGAGACTCCAAGATTGCAAGATGGCGCGCAGAGGCAGGCCGTGCTAGGTATTTCCTACTGTCAGACGGCCGGCATTGTCCATCGTGTTGAGCTCTGCAGACCCAGCTTGCCTTCTGAAAGCAAATCGCAGCAATAATTGCTGTCTGTGCTCAGCGCCCGCTGAGCATGGCACATTCTATATGCATCATCTCTCATTAGTTCAGCAACTCTGCAAGGCCTCGTCCTCTTCCTACAGTTGAGGAAACTGAGGTTTAGAAGGTTAATTAATAGTAGTTGAGAATCCAGCCCAGACTTGCTTGGGTCCCCCACTTGGAATCTTGCCAGGACGCCAGGCTCCTCCCCCACTTGATGGCCAGCGCCACCCACTTTACACATCTTTCTACTTGGGTCACACTGAGATTTAATCTTCAAGTCCTCCCAGACTGGAGACAGGAGCCGACAGATCTCCTGGTTTTGTACTATTCTGCATTTCTTGGGCTGGCTCTAAATTAATCTCTCCAAACGATAAAGAAAACTAATTAGATTACAATTGCATGTCTTTTAGCATGAATCTTTATGATTCACTGTCAAGTACAAGCTAATGCATCGCCAGTTTACCCGGGTCTTTATTTTCATCTGAGCAATAAAAGTAGTTTCTGGTATCCCTTCATTTAAGCTTTCTCTTTAAGGAGCGGCACTCCGTTAAGGAAGATACATGAGATGAAATTCCAGCTTGCTGCACTCAATCAGATTTCTTCAAACAAACATAAAGCAATGCTGCATCTTTTAATATCACTTTAAACAGCTGACATCCTATAATTATCTTTAGGTTATAGTGTGGCCAAGGCAAGAGTCCTAGTATTTTCGTACCACTTGTGATTCACTGAGGTACTTTATTCAAACGGCAAAACAGCTTCCCCGGGCGCCCTTGTCATCTGTCTCTATCTAAAGTAGCCTTCCTGAGACCAGACAGAAATGTCCGTTTCTGTGTTTTGTAGAGTCCCCGGTCGTCCTGATCCCATGACTGAAGGGCGCTCACTGCAGACAGCTCGCTAGTCTGCACTTGACTGAAGGCCAGTCCCGGATCCAGGGCCCAGTGGGTGTTATCCCCTTTCCTCGCCTACAAAACCAAAGATGAAAAGAGACCCAGGTTCGTAGGTAGTCCAGAAGCATTCCGGAAGTTCCCAGCCGGGGCTCGCAGCCAGTTTCCGGCAGGCCCTACCAAATGGGTCAAGCCCAGGTGCGTGAAGTGGGCAGGCATCCACTACCTGGACCACCGAAAGGCACAAAGCCAGCACATCTTGCCTGGGTGTGCCACACAGCATCACGGCCTCCATCAGAGCTCTGCCACGAGAAGCCAGGTGTCAGACAGGCCCAGGCATCCTCACACTGCTGCGTACTAGCTCTGTGGCCTTGAACTAGTCTAGTTTCCTTCAGGGGGCCATCAGTTTCTTCATTGGTAAAAGGGGGTAATAATCTCTGCACTGGCTCCCTCGCAAGGTTCCTTCAAAGAGCAAGAGATAACATTCTTTGTCCAAATGACGTGTAAACTCTAAGAAGCTACAAACTAACGTGAGATTATTCTCATCACACGTTGGCCAGAGGGGTGGATAAAACATCAGGCCCCAACATGTCCTGGCCTCCAAGAGACGTTAGAGAGGGTTCTCTGAATCTTCTGGAAACCTCTCACCTTGAACCACACCAGCAGCTCTCAGCAACGGGGGGACAAAAGCAAAAGTGGAGGTCCTGGTGGAGATGGGAGTCATGCAGGGCGCTTGCCATTTCTGTGCTGGAAAGGAGCTTCTCAGGGGCTAGCGGGAGAGCTCTGTGCCCCTGAGCCAGCCTGGACCATTGTGACCTGTGTGGAGTCCACCGTCCTGGCATTCCTTCCACAGCTGGAAACTGGTACGCCTCAGGTAGCCAGGGCCAGTCTGTACCACGCCTGCCGGTCACGTGATCTGCCCTCCATTCCCCATTCGCCCCTGGCGTTGTAACCTGCAAATTTCAATTGCCTTGGTCCCAACCCACGTGCATACGTCACAGATAAAGCAAGGACCCTTTGAGGCCTCTGGCTAGCGGAACTGGAAAAATGCCTGGCATCTCATGAATCACTTACCTGCGACTGATGGGGCTTTAAATAACCCAGTGCTTCCAGTTCCCTGGCCACTAAAGCAGCGCCATTTCGGCAGCTGCTGCCGGCGGACTTCACATGGGGACTCTAGGGATTGAGTGAAACTTTTGCAAACTGCAAATGCCTCTGAGTAATGGGTTTCATTCATTTCCTCAAAGACTACATGCATTTTCCAAGTGGTTGTGCTAATATGAGAATTTGAAAATTCATAAGCAAGCCGTGGTTGTGATTTGCATTCTCAACACTGAGTTATTTCACAGTCCGTGCCTATTGCAGTGCATTGATGTTTTAAACAATAATCTCTGCTTCTTAGAGTAAAAAGGAAAAAAAAACATGTGAAGGTTTTAATTGCCATTATAACCCATTTGTCAGAGTGGTACAGTTATAAATAGTACCTTCTCCAGTTAATTGGTGGCCTTAGTCAGTAGACAGACACAGATCACACCATGCTAGCATCTTCTAATTTCCATGTCTCGCACCACTTTTACCATCTATAAATGACCGATTTTGTTGAAATAAATTTGTTAACATGACGAAGGTAAATTATCTAACTTTCCCTTGTGCCTGTTAAGAAGAAGGCTGAAATGCATCTTTTTATCCTGCTCCAAGTCAGAGTGGAGGTGGGGTTCTCTTTCTGAAAGTGCACTAGAGAGTCGAGTCTTTGCACTGGCTGAGCGCCCGAGGACTAGCTCAGAACACTGTTATGGGGAAGGATCCACTTCGAAAGGAAAGGAGAGGCGATCACAGTGTGTTTGTTCACCCTTAAAGCCAATCATTCGTGTCATTCATTTGCTATTTATGTGCAAGTGGGGCTTTATTTCTGTCTTCTTTGCTGCTGTGGCTGCTATGGCTGATGTCAGCAAACACGACTCGGGCCAGTGTCAGCCTCAGTGTGGCCAGTATGTAATAGACACCACTGGAAACCAAGAGACTAGCAGTCTCCCACCAAATCTGCCCCCCACCCTTCCCCTCTCTGGGCCCCAGTTTATTCTGCTGTCAAGCCAGAGGAACGGATGACACATTCTCCAAGTGCAACTCTCGAAACTTCCATGTGCATGCTGTGAGTTTGGATTTTCTTCTGAGGAAGAATCCCATGGGACTGAAGGTAGCGTAGCTCGAGATTGGGTATGGCCTGGGGCCGCTTCATCTCCTGAGAATTTTCCAGCTGCGTGATCTTAGGCAAGCTTACTCAAGTTACCTGAGCTTCAGTGTCTTGGGAGCTGGATCCATCTGCATACCCCCTGAGGAGCCTTCCATGCCCACCCTGCAACATCAAACTCATACATTCCCTCCCTCCAGTTGGGTTCAACTGGGTCCCATCTCTTCAGAGAATTACTGTGAGGATTACGGTAACCGTTGTCGAGTACTCAGCCCCTGGCACAGAGTAGTTGCTCAATAAGCAGGCACTCTTAATTCCTGTGATCTGTTGTTAGTGTTTCCCTTTGTCAGTCATTGAATCCACCAGCCTTACCTAACTCACAAAACACACACTTACATTGATTCACATTCATTCATGCATCCGTGCATCAAATATTTATGGAACACCTACTGTTTTGTCTCCTGCTAGAGATATAGCAGGAAACAAAACAATCCAAAGCTCTGACCTAGTGGAGTTTATATTCTGTTGGGTGGAGACAGGCAAGAAATAACATCAGTATACCATGATAAAATATGTTGGAAGGTGATAAGTGCTATAAAGAGAAATCAGGGGAGAGTGCCCTCGAGAGGGATGGAGTAGAGTTGCAGGTTTAAACAGAGTGGTCAGGGAACGCCTCAGTGAGAGCTGGCATCTGAACAAAGATCTAAAGGAGACAAGAAAATGCGCCCCACAGGGATTTGGGGGCAAGAGGACTAGCACATGCAAAGGCCCTGAGACAGGAGGGTATCTGGTGTGGCTAGAAACGGTAAAGAAGAGGAGGTCAAAGTGTTCACTGGGAATCATTGTACAAGAGCTGGTAGACCACTGGAAAGACTTTGGCTTTGAGTCTGACTTGGGGGGCCACTGGAGGGTTTTGAGTTGAGGAGAGACTTGATCTGATCTATGTCATAACAGGATCACACTGTGGCTGTTGAGAAGTGACTATGGAAGTCAGGGATGGAAGCAGAGGGAACTTTCTGTAAGGAGACTATTGCCATAACCTAGGTGGGAATGGTGGTGGCTTGGACCAGGGTAGTGGTGGTGAGGGTGGTGAAGAGTGGATGGATTTGGAGATATATTTTGAAGGCAGAACAGATAAGATTTGCTGATGGGTTGATTGAATGGAGCTATGAAAAAACTATACAAGTCAAGAATGATGCCAAGATTTTTAGCCTGTGATTCCAACATTTTTAGCCTGAGCACTTACAACAAATGCTATTGCTGTTAACTTTATAATTCAGTACAATCATTAGCAACAGCATGATAACAATGGACCATATGGAAATATCTGAATAATTTTTCTAATACGTGGACTGGGAGAATGTTAGTTGCTTGTTATCTTTCTAATGCCAGTATTAAAGGGGAAATGTCCAGGGCTTCCCTGGTGGCGCAGTGGTTGAGAGTCCGCCTGCCGATGCGGGGGACACGGGTTCGTGCCCCGGTCCGGGAAGATCCCACGCGCCGCGGAGCGGCTGGGCCCGTGAGCCATGGCCGCTGAGCCTGCGCGTCCGGAGCCTGTGCTCCGCAACGGGAGAGGCCACAACAGTGAGAGGCCCGCGTACCGCAAAAAAGAAAGAAAAGAAAGAAAGAAAGAAAGAAAGGGGAAATGTCCAAAAGAAATAAGGACGTTTCTCCTAAGCCAGAGGCTCTCCAATTTGGATGTACATCAGAATTACCTTTGAAGCTTGTTAAGAAATGTATGGAATCAGATTCACTGCTTTAAGCACATACACGCATATACAGCTACACACACCATGTTGTCACTGCTATGTTTTTATACCACTGAGCCAGTCAAATGCCTGGTTTGTGGCTGATCACTAACCAGCTTTCAAAATATGATAGCTGGTTGTTTTAAATAAAATATTTCCCCCTCTCTGGGTTGTCTGTAGTCATCAGCTCCTGTCTACCACCAAAGCAAAATGGCCCCAGCTGATCCTATCAAGATGGGGCCTTGGGATGTTGTTTGACTCACTCGTGTGACCTTCAGCTCACTGAACACACATACTGCTGACTGGCCTCAGTTCCTCTTCCGACAATTCAGAGAGAGGTGGGTTCGAATTCCCAAGGTCCTCTATAGCTATACGATTCTGTGATACTATGATCCTGCGATACTATGATTCTGCTCTCTTATTTTGAAATTGTTATTTTAGAAGGCCATTTGCCTCTTAAAACTGAGTATTTACAAAACCAGAAATCTAAACGGTGGTGGTGGACATTTTACTTAAATTGCATATTGGAATTAACCCCAAGTTAATTCAATATAGTGTAGTAGCAAAGATCACAGCCTTTAGAATCAGAAAGACCCTCATTCAAATCTTGAAGCAAGTTGCTTCACCTCTCTAAGCCTCGCTTTTCTCACCTGTAAAATGAAGATGATAACAGTGTATACACCACAGAGCTATTGTGAGGATTAAGTGAGATTTCATGAAAAGTGGTTGGCAGGGGACCTGGAACACAGTGTGTGCTTTAATAAATAGTCATCATCACCACCATCATCTTCATCGTTGCTACTCGTAAACATGAAGCCTTTTCAATTGTCATTAGAGAAGGCTGCAGATAATTTTATGAAAGCATATATTTAAAGAATTTAGTACTTGCTCTCCAATAGATCTGTCTCAAAGTACACATATGGATGGGAGATTGGCTAAAATAGAGCAGAACTTTTCAAACTGTGTTTCGGCCAAACAAACAGAAAAACAGCGAAAAAGTGGGATTGTTTCCTTCTAGCCACTTACTGGCTGTGAGACCTCAGACAAGTCACGGCACACATTAGGAACGGGATAAAGTGAGATATTATGAGTATTATCATTATTACACATAATGTGGGTGGTAATAGTGGCAAAAGGAGATCTTGGTAGTAAAAGGATGTTGGACAGAAGAAGCTGTGCACGCATCAGATCCTAACAACATGTGTAAGGTCTTGCGCTCAGGCACCGAACGCGGAGGAGAGAGGAACCTCACCTATTCTGAGACTAGATTTATTGGAGGCTTTCTCTTCATAAGCTGCAGATTGTTGATAGGCTAACAGTGAGCTTCGTTTTTTTCTCATTTGAAATTATATGTATATTAGGAATCTGTGTGTTTTTATACAGTTCTAAGCCCATTTTCAGGGGTGACGCCGTTGGTGATCTCCGTTCTCAGGGACAAGTTAAGGGTCACCTCATCCCGGACCTTTCCGCAGCTCACTCAGCAGACCCCCCCCCCCCCCCCC
>NW_006774591.1:1493930-1496434 GCF_000442215.2 Lipotes vexillifer
CAACTCTGATCTTCAGTCGCAGGCCAGTTCGCCTCCCCCTAGAGGCTGGAAAGGAGAGGAGGACTTGTAGGAAGCACAGCGTCCCATGTCCCTGCCGTGTAATCAGAAGCTTGCCTGCAGTTTGAGTATTTCACTGTAATTGCCATGTTTTCAATACGAATGGTAAAAGAGGCAGATATAAAGGCAAATTTCAAGGCCTCTGGCTGACAAAAGCAGATTTCAGAGAAAATGTGAAAATAGCAACTTACTTCAGCAATAAAGAGAGTATATTTTATACTCCAGGTTTTTTCTTTTTTTTTCCTCCCGTTTTGTAAAATCATGACTTTCTAGTAAATGACATCCCAGAAGATATTTATCAAAGCGGGAAAGCTGTGCAGAGGAGCACCTCGCATTCGCTTTAATATTTCGCCTTTTCTTTCGACACTTTCTTGCCTAGAGATCTAATTCTATTAAATATGTGCATTTTTTTTTTTGGCTGGAAGTCTTCTTCATGTATCTTTCAGATAAATCTTAAAAGTACATAAGGTCTGGAGGGCAGCTTTCTTGAAGTGCAAATGAGACACACAGTAGAATATTGTCTATGAGGGTTTCCAAATTATTTATATTCCTGCAGAGCTTTCTGTTGCACTTTCTGTGATAATGATAAGGGAAAAGGTAAGGTTCCAAAGTCCTTCTGTGACCCACTGTCAAGCCACGTTAGGCATATTTCGTATCTGACATGCAGGAACGTACTTTGGCTGATGGCTACCTTGATTGGCTTTATTAAGCGTGGTCATGACTGAAGCTTTGCCTGATGGACAAGGTAAATAGAAGTCATGGCTTTGCAAATGGACATGGGTTGCCTACTCTGCTTCACCACGGGGCTTCTCTAGGACCTTGGAGCGTGTTTGCTAAAGTGGAAGCATTATCTTCCAGATTCTATAAACACTGTGAGTGAATTGGGATGTCTCCCGGTAGAGCTTTCGAGCCTAAAACCTTGCATCCATAACTTCTACTCTTGCTTTTATTTTTCATTCCCTGCATCTTCAACTATTTCCTGCACGTATGTGAAATGAAACTCCCAGCATAAGGACTCGCGAAAATGGGAGTTTTTGAGCAAATGTGTATTTGTTAACGTTCACAACACTGGAATTACAACAGAAGTGAGAAAAGCGTCTACAATGAATTAAGACTGTTGCATTTGTTCTTCTGCTGTGCTGCTCTCCCCCACCCCCTACTGCTCCATTCCCTCCCCTCTCTAAGGCAGCCGTGGAAAAGGGGCCATGTACAGGATGCTGATGACGAGCCTGGGGGAACAGGAACCATTCTGGAACTTTCTGTTCATTCCCCTGCAGGCCTGCAACAGTCTGGATGAGTAGGCCCTATTTGGGGTTTCCTGAGATCTTTAAGTCTATGTCTTTCACCCAATTTGGGACATTCCAACATGGGATTTTAGAATGTCACCTTTTATGGGTGGTCACTGTGGGCGGAGTGCCAGTTGGAGGTAAGGGTAATCTAGACTTGTTTTCTGCTGTACTACTGCTTTGTTACTCTGTATTTTCTGGGAGTTAGGTCTTTACGTCAGGTAAGACCTCAGGGAAACGAGAAAATGCCGAGTCATTAAATAATTAAAGTTAGTCATAGCACCGAGAAGCTACTGCGGGGCTGGAATATTCAGGTTGGCGTGTGACGTCACAGAAGCTCAGGACCGCAGTGCGGGCTCCATCGTCCTCAGGCGAGCCAACTCAACTGATGGCTGCTGGCCTGTGGCCCTGTGGGGCAGGAGAGGAGACCAAAGGTAAAAGTCGTTTTCCCTTTGCGTTCTGAAAGCAGGAAACAAGTCTCTGTGATTATAAGGTTCTCTGCTTTCAGATGACCCATCTGAAGACAATGAGAGAAGGAGAGCAGATCTTAAATGTTCTCAGCACACACGCACACGGACACGCGCGCACACGGACACGCGCGCACACGGACACACGCGCACACGGACACGCGCGCACACAGACACACGCGCACACAGACACGCGCGCACACGGACACGCGCGCACACGGACACGCGCGCACACGGACACGAGCGCACACGGACACGAGCGCACACGGACACGCGCGCACACAGACACGAGCGCACACAGACACGCGCACACGGACACGCGCGCACACGGACACGCGCGCACACGGACACGCACGCACACGGACACACGCGCACACGGACACGCGCGCACACGGACACGCGCGCACACGGACACGAGCGCACACGGACACGAGCGCACACAGACACGCGCGCACACAGACACGAGCGCACACAGACACGCGCACACGGACACGCGCGCGCACGGACACGCGCGCACACGGACACGCGCACACAGACACGAACGCACACAGACACACGCGCACAGACACGCGCACACGGACACGCGCGCGCACAGACACGCACGCACACGCACACAGACACGCACGCACACATACGCGCACACAGACACGCGCACACAGACACGCACGCACACGCACAGACACGCACGCACACA
>NW_006774591.1:1496498-1496801 GCF_000442215.2 Lipotes vexillifer
GACACGCGCGCACACGGCCACGCGCGCACACGGACACACGCGCACACGGGCACGCGCGCACACAGACACACGCGCACACAGACACGCGCGCACACGGACACGCGCGCACACGGACACGCGCGCACACAGACACGCGCACACAGACACGAACGCACACAGACACGAACGCACACAGACAAACGCGCACACAGACACGCACGCACGGACACGCGCGCACACGGACACGCGCGCACACGGACACGCGCACACAGACACGAACGCACACAGACACGCGCGCACACAGACACGCGCGCAGACACGCGC
>NW_006774592.1:0-1318 GCF_000442215.2 Lipotes vexillifer
GGTTTGTGATAGATTAAATTTTAGCACAAGACAAATAAGGGAATCAATAATTATTTTAAAAATTATCTTGACAATTATAAGAATGGTTTTCATTTATTGAAATGTGAAAATTGTAGAAACAGCATATTTTGAGGCAGAGGGAATTAGGAGTATAGGGTTTTACATTATAATTTTGATATACTTATTAGCTAACCAAGTGGTAGTTAATATGCCACTGAATATACAGGTCTTCAGTTCAGGTCAAAAGACTTGGTGGAGGTGTACATTTAGAACTGTCTTCATTTAGATGGTGTTTAAAGCTATCAGATTATTTGAGATAACCAAAGGAATGTGTGTAGAAAAGATGGCCAAGGTCTATGCCCTGTAAGTTTAAATTATTACAAAGTTAGGAAGCAGAGATGAAACAGTAAAGGAGACTAGGATGGACAATCTGACTGTAAACAAGTCTTGAGGGGTTTTGATATAAAGGGGAATATTGAAATGAGCAACATAAGCAGATGAAAGTAGGATCACTGAATATCAGGATATTTGTCTATTGATGGGTACAAATTCATTAGGAAAAAGGAAAACACAAAATGATTCAAAGGAGAGATTAAGGAGAATTGTGTGAGCAATGTCATTAAGTACATGAGAGCAGATGGGATCTGGTATACAAATGGGTGTGTTGGTCTTTGCTAAACAGCATGAAGAATCCATCCAAAGTACCAGGAAAGAAGGTAATGTATAAAGGCAAAAAAGGAGAGAGGTGGTTCAGTGGGCTTATAGAAGCTTGTGGCAGTTTTTGTTTATTTGCTAAGAAATCTTTGAATTTCATTGAGACCATTATTAAGTCATTCATTTCATACCATAACAGAGTTTATTTCTAAGAGGTATCTTCTTACTGGATAGTTGATTATTCTATTAATGAGGAACAATCACAGGGGTTGATTGGTGCTAGGAATCACAGCCATTGTTTATTGGAAGTAACAGGTACGTCAGGAGGAGGAAAAGAGGAAAAATTAAAACGTTTTTACTGGGCAGCATTGCTATGCCAATAACCGTTTTATATAATTTTTATTGTTTCACATACATATGGTATATGTTCATAAAATAATCTCTTCTTACTTCCATTTTACTTAGAAGGGATTCAAGTTTCTTATAAAATAGTTTTCTCATAGCTATAGAGCTAATAATAGGTGGTTAGTTTCTAACACAAATTCCTCTAATAGTAGCATGCTATTGTTAAACAAATTCTTCTGACTCCTGAATTTCATGTAAGTTAATGGTTACAGTTAGAGGTTTGAACAGATTCAAAATTAATTTTTGAAACTGTATTTTA
>NW_006774593.1:0-371 GCF_000442215.2 Lipotes vexillifer
GGAATGCTAGAGATTTCTGTGCATTAATTTTGTATTCTGCTACTTTACCAAATTCATTGATTAACTCTAGTAGTTTTCTGGTAGCATCTTTATGATTGTCTATTTATAGTATTATGTCATCTGCAGACAGTGACAGCTTTACTTCTTCTTTTCTTTTTTAAATTTATTTATTTATTTATTTTTGTGGTACATGGGCCTCTCACTGTTGTGGCCTCTCCCGCCACAGAGCACAGGCTCTGGACGCGCAGGCGCAGCGGCCATGGCTCACGGACCCAGCTGCTCCACGGCATGCGGGATCCTCCTGGACTGGGGCACGAACCTGCGTCCCCTGCATCGGCAGGTGGACTCCCAACCACTGCGCCACCAGGGAA
>NW_006774594.1:0-2175 GCF_000442215.2 Lipotes vexillifer
AATAAAAACAAAAATAAACAAATGGGACCTAGTTAAACTTAAAAGCTTTTGCACAGCAAAGGAGACCACTAACAAAATGAAAAGAAAACCTACTGAATGAGAGAAAATATTTGCAAATGATATGACCAATAAGAGATTAATATCCAAAATATATAAACAGCTCATACAACTCGACATCAAAAAAACATTCTTTACCAGGTTCCCAGAGTCAGTATGGAAGAATAATAGTTAAGAGGACACGTTCTGGATTCAGATGGCCTGAGTGCTCAGCTTGACTCTGCCACTTCTTATTAGCTGGGTGAATTGGGGCAGGTTAATGCACCACTTTGCCTCAGTTTCCCCATATGTAAAATAGGAAACATAACAATACCCACCTGACAGGATTATTGTGAGAATTAAATAATGCCCGTAAAGCACTTAGCATTCTTCCGGGCACACTGTACACATTCATAAAGTGTTAGTGATCATTACTATCAACCCGTAGAATGATTCTATCAGGATATGCGACCCCCGCCACCTTTCAGTGCCCTTCCAAAAAGGTCACTATGATAGAGTGACAGGTGAAGGACACAGAACAGGTAAGTGGAATTCAACTCCTACTCCTCAGTTAGAAATAGCTAAGTCCTAAATGCAAAGCTCTACAGGCTTGGTGTCTTCCTCCACCTTGTTCTTTCCTGCTTGGGACAAGAACTGAAGACAATTTGGGGCAATTCTAAGGAGCAGTTAACAACAGGAGCCTGAAGTCAGACAGACCAGGTCAAATACTTGCTTCCCACCTATTAATCACATGAGCAGAGGCTAATTACCTGACTCTATGGGCTGAATTGCGTCCCCTCAAAATTTGTTTGTAGCAGTCCTAACCCTTAGTACGTCAGAATGTGACTGTATTTGGAGACAGGCGATGAAGTGTGATGAAGGTAAAATGAGGTGATGAAGGTAAAATGAGGTCACGTGGGAGGCCCTAATCGTATAGGACTGGTGTCCTTCTAAAAAGAGGAGATCAGGACACAGACACACACAGAAGAAAGACCATGTGAGGACACAGGGGGAAGACAGCCATCTACAAGCCAAGGAGGGAGGCCTCAGAAGAAACCAACACTGCCAACACCTTATCTCGAGCGTCCAGCCTCCAGAACTGTGAGGAAAAAAATTTCAGTTGTTTAAGCCACTCAGTCGGTGGTAGCTTTTTATGGCAGCCCAAGGTGACTGACACACCTGATCTCAGTTTTCTAGAAGATAAAATAGGAATATACCTTATGAGCTAATTGTGAGGATTAAAATGTGTAGAAAAGTACTTACGACAGTGCTTGGCATACAATATGTGCTTAATAAACGTAGGCTAGTATGATTATTGTGTTATTATTATTATTATTAAAACACAATTGGGACTTCCCTTGTGGCACAGTGGATAAGACTCCGTGATCCCAAAGCAGGGGGCCCAGGTTCCATCCCTGGTCAGGGAATTAGATCCCACATGCCTGCCACTACTAAGAGTTTGTATGCCACAACTAAGGAGCCCACATGCCGCAACTAAGGAGCCAGGAAGCCGCAACCAAGGAGCCCTGGAGCCACAACTAAGGAGCCCGCCTGTTGCAACAAAGACCCAGTGCAACCAAATTAATTAATTAATAATTTTAAAAACACAATTACTCTGGTCTTTCCCCAGTAACAGAAGAAAAGAGAGACGCTGAATGACCAATTCAACCAAAATTGTTGAAGCTGTTACAGTGACTTCATAATTCACCTTCATGTCTTTAGTCTTGCCCTCTTCAATCCACCTCCACAATGCTGCCAGAACATTCTTTCTAGAATAAAAATCTGGCTCTGATATCCAGGAGCCAAAAATGGCCTCAAACAATTCCTCCCTTCCCTCCCTATACGTGTGTGCCTCTCCTCCTACCAGAGGTGGACCCCATGTCCCCTCCCTGTGAATCTGGGCTGTGCCTGTGACCATTTTGACTAGAATAATACTACAGAGGGGCTTCCCTGGTGACGCAGTGGGTGGGAGTTCACCTGTCGATGCAGGGGACATGCGTTCGTGGCCCGGTCCGGGAAGACCCCACATGCCACGGAGCGGCTGGGCCCGTGAGCCATGGCCGCCGAGCCTGCGCATCCGGAGCCTGTGCTCCGCAGTGGGAGAGGCCCGCGTACCGCAAAAAAAAAAAAAAAAAAAAA
>NW_006774595.1:0-15413 GCF_000442215.2 Lipotes vexillifer
CCCAGCTTCACTCAACGACCAGCAAGCTACAGTGCTGGACACCCTATGCCAAACAACTATCAATAAAGGAACACAACCCCACCCATTAGCAGAGAGGCTGCCTAAAATCGTAAAAAGGCCACAGACACCCCAAAACACACCACCAGACATGGATCTGTCCACCAGAAAGACAACATCCAGCCTCATCCACCAGAGCACATGAACTACACCCCTCCACCAGGAAACCTACACAACCCATGGAACCAATGTAGCCACTGGAGAAAGATACCAATAACAACGGGAACTATGAACCTGCAGCCTGCAAAAAGGAGACCACAAACACAGTAAGATAAGCAAAATGAGAAGACAGAATAACACACAGCATATGAAGGAGCAATGTAAAAACCCAGCAGACCTAACAAATGAAGAGGACATTGGCAGTCTACCTGAAAAAGAATTCAGAATAATGATAGTAAAGATGATCCAAAATCTTGGAAATAGAATAGAGAAAATGCAAGAAACATTTAACAAGGGCATACAAGAACTAAAGAGGAAACAAGCAATGATGAAAAACACAATAAATGGAATTTAAAATACTCTAGAAGGGATTAATAGCAGAATAACTGAGGCAGAAGAACGGATACATGACCTGGAAGATAAAATAGTGGAAATGACTACTGCAGAGCAGAATAAAGAAGAAAGAACGCAAAGAACTGAGGACAATCTCAGAGACCTCTGGGACAACATTAAACACACCAACATTCGAATTAAAGTTGTCCCAGAAGAGAAAAAGAAAGGGACTGAGAAAATATTTGAAGACATTATAGTTGAAAACTTCCCTAATATGGGAAAGGAAATAGTTAATCAAGTCCAGGAAGCACAGAGAGTCCCATACAGGATAAATCCAAGAAGAAACATGCCAAGACACATATTAATCAATCTATCAAAAATTAAATAAAAAGAAAACATACTAAAAGCAGCAAAGGAAAAACAACAAATAACACACAAGGGAATCCCCATAAGGTTAACAGCTGATATTTCAGCAGAAACTCTGCAAGCCAGAAGGGAGTGGCAGGACATATTTAAAGTGATGAAGGAGAAAAACCTACAACCAAGATTACCCAGCAAGGATCTCATTCAGATTGGATGGAGAATTTAAAATCATTACAGACAAGCAAAGGCTGAGAGAGTTCAGCACCACCAAACCAGCTTTACAACAAATGCTAAAGGACTTCTCTAGGCAAGAAACTCAAGAGAAGGAAAAGATCTACAATAACAAGCCCAAAACAATTAAGAAAATGGGAATAGGAACATACCATACATATCTTACCTTAAATGTAAATGGATTAAATGCTTCCAACAAAAAACACAGACTGGCTGAATGGATACAAAAACAAGACCCATATATGTGCTGTCTACAAGAGACCTACTTCAGATCTAGGGACACATACAGATTGAAAGTGAGGGGATGCAAAAAGATATTCCATGCAAATGGAAATCAAAAGAAAGCTGGACTAGCAATTCTCATATCAGACAAAACAGACTTGAAAATAAAGATGATTACAAGAGACAAAGAAGGACACTACATAATGATCAAGGGATCGATCCAAGAAGAAGATATAACAATTGTAAATATTTATGCACCCAACATAGGAGCACATCAATACATAAGGCAAATACTAACAGCCATAAAAGGGGAAAGTGACAGTAACACATTCACAGTAGGGGACTTTAACACCCCACTTTCACCAATGGACAAATCATCCAAAATGAAAATAAATAAGGAAACACAAGCTTTAAATGATACATTAAACACAAGCTTTAAGTGATACAATTAAGATGGACTTAATTGATATTCATAGGAAATGCCATCCAAAAACAACAGAATACAAATTTTTCTCAAGTACTCATGGAACATTCTACAGGATAGATCCTATCTTGGATCACAAATCAAGCCTTGGTAAATTTAAGAAAATTGAAATTGTATCAAATATCTTTTATGATCACAATGCTATGAGACTAGATATCAATTACAAGAAAATAACTGTAAAAAATACAAACACATATAGGCTAAACAATACACTATTTAATAAAGAAGTGATCACTGAAGAAATCAAAGAGGAAATCAAACAATACCTAGAAACAAATGACAATGGAGACACGACGACCCAAAACCTATGGGATGCAGCAAAAGCAGTTCTAAGAGGGAAGTTTATAGCAATAGAATTCTACCTTAAGAAACAGGAAACATCTCGAATAAACAACCTAACCTTGAACTTAAAGCAATTACTGAAAGAAGAACAAAACAACCCCAAAGTTAGGAGAAGGAAACAAATCATAAAAATCAGATCAGAAATAAATGAAAAAGAAATGAAGGAAACAATAGCAAAGATCAATAAAACTAAAAGCTGGTTCTTTGAGAAGATAAACAAAATTGATAAACCATTAGCCAGACTCATCAAGAAAAAAAGGGAGAAGACTCAAATCAATAGAATTAGAAATGAAAAAGGAGAAGTAACAACTGACACTGCAGAAATAAAAAAAATCATGAGGGATTACTACAAGCAACTCTATGCCAATAAAATGGACAATCTGGAGGAAACAGACAAATTCTTAGAAATGCACAACCTGCCAAGCCTGATTCAGGAAGAAACAGAAAATATGAGCAGACAAATCACAAGCACTGAAATTGAAACCGTGATTAAAAATCTTCCAACAAACAAAAGCCCAGGATCAGATGGCTTCACAGCCGAATTCTATCAAACATTTAAAGAAGAGGTAACACCTATCCTTCTAAAACTCTTCCAAAATATAGCAGAGGGAGGAACACTCCCAAACTCATTCTACTAGGCCACCATCACCCTGATACAAAAACCAGACAAATATGTCACAAAGCAAAAAAACTACAGTGCAATATCACTGATGAACATAGATGCAAATGTCCTCAACAAACCACTAGCAAACAGAATCCAACAGCACATTAAAAGGAACGTACACCATGATCAAGTGGGGTTTATTCCAGCAATGCAAGGATTCTTCAATATATGCAAATCAATCCACATGATATACCATATTAACAAATTGAAGGAGAAAAACCATATGATCATCTCAATAGATGCAGAGAAAGCTTTTGACAAAATTCAACACCCATTTATGATAAAAACCCTGCAGAAAGTAGGTGTAGAGGGAACTTTCCTCAATATAATAAAGGCCGTATATGACAAGCCCACAGCCAACATCATCCTCAATGGCGAAAAACTGAAAGCATTTCCACTAAGGTCAGGAACAAGACAAGGTTGCCCACTCTCACCACTCTTATTCAACATAGTTTTGGAAGTTTTAGCCACAGCAATCAGAGAAGAAAAGGAAATAAAAGGAATCCAAATCGGAAAAGAAGAAGTAAAGCTGTCACTGTTTGCAGATGACATGATACTATACATAGAGAATCCTAAAGATGCTACCAGAAAACTACTAGAGCTAATCAATGAATTTGGTAAAGTAGCAGGATACAAAATTAATGCACAGAAATCTCTGGCATTCCTATATACTAACAAAGAAGAAAATATCTAGGAATAAACGTACCAAAGGAGACAAAAGACCTGTATGCAGAACATTGTAAGACACTAATGAAAAAAATTAAAGATGACACAAATAGATGGATAGATATAGCATGTTCCTGGATTGGAAGAATCAACATTGTGAAAATGACTCTACTACGCAAAGCAATCTACAGATTCAATGCAATCCCTATCAAACAACCACTGGCATTTTTCACAGAACTAGAACAAAAAATTTCACAATTTGTATGGAAACACAAAGGACCCCGATATCCAAAGCAATCTTGGGAACGAAAAATGGAGCTGGAGGAATCAGGCTCCCTGACTTCAGACTATACAACAAATCTACAGTAATCACGACAGTATGGTACTGGCACAAAAACAGAAATATAGAGCAATGGAACAGGATAGAAAGCCCAGAGATAAACGCACGCGCATATGGTCACCTTATCTTTGATAAAGGAGGCAAGAGTATACAGTGGAGAAAAGACAGCCTCTTCAATAAGTGGTGCTGGGAAAACTGGACAGGTACATGTAAAAGTATGCGATTAGAACACCCCCTAACATCATACACAAAAGTAAGTTCAAAATGGATTAAAGACCTAAATGCAAGGACAGAAACTATCAAACTTTTAGAGGAAATCATAGGCAGAACACTCTATGACATCAATCATAGCAAGATCCTTTGTGACCCACCTCCTAGAGAAATGGAAATAAAAATACACAAATGGGACCTAATGAAACTTAAAAGCTTTTGCACAGCAAAGGAAACCATAAACAAGACCAAAAGACAACCCTCAGAATGGGATAAAATATTTGCAAATGAAGTAACTGACAAAGGATTAATCTCCAAAATTTACAAGCAGCTCATGCAGCTCAATAACAAAAGAACAAACCACACAATCCAAAAATGGGCAAAAGACCTAAATACGCATTTCTCAAAAGAAAATATACAGATTTCCAACAAGCACATGAAAGAAAACTCATCATTAATCAATAGAGTAATGCAAATCAAAACTACAATGAGATATCATCTCACACTGGTCAGAATGGGCATCATCAAAAAATGTAGAAACAACCTAAGGAGACAAAAGACCTGTATGCAGAAAATTATAAGACACTGATGAAAGAAATTAAAGATGATACAAACAGATGGAGAGATATACCATGTTCTTGGATTGGAAGAATCAACATTGTGAAAATGACTCTACTCCCCAAAGCAATCTATAGATTCAATGCAATCCCTATCAAACTACCACTGGCATTTTTCACAGAACTAGAACAAAAAATTTCACAATTTGTATGGAAACACAAAAGACCCCGAATAGCCAAAGCAATCTTGAGAACAAAAAATGGAGCTGGAGGAATCAGGCTGCCTGACTTCAGACTATACTACAAAGCTACAGTAATCAAGACAGTATGGTACTGGCACAAAAACAGAAAGATAGATCAATGGAATAGGATAGAAAGCCCAGAGATAAACCCATGCACATATGGTCACCTTATCTTTGATAAAGGTGGCAGGAATATACAGTGGAGAAAGGACAGCCTCTTCAATAAGTGGTGCTGGGAAAATTGGATAGGTACATGTAAAAGTATGAGATTAGATCACTCCCTAACACCATACACAA
The DNA here is from genome assembly GCF_000442215.2 of Lipotes vexillifer. Taxonomy (NCBI): domain Eukaryota; kingdom Metazoa; phylum Chordata; class Mammalia; order Artiodactyla; family Lipotidae; genus Lipotes; species Lipotes vexillifer. The sequence goes on from NW_006774595.1 coordinate 5,168, forward strand.
AAATAAGCTCAAAATGGATTAAAGACCTAAATGTAAGGCCAGAAACTATCAAACTCTTAGAGGAAAACATAGGCAGAACACTCTATGACATAAATCACAGCAAGATCCTTCTTGACCCATCTCCTAGAGTAATGGAGATAAAAACAAAAATAAACAAATGGGACCTAATGAAACTTCAAAGCTTTTGCACAGCAAAGGAAACCATAAACAAGACCAAAAGACAGCCCTCAGAATGGGAGAAAATATTTGCAAATGAATCAACTGACAAAGGATTAATCTCTAAAATTTACAGGCAGCTCATGCAGCTCAATAACAAAAAAATAAACAACCCAATCCAAAAATGGGCAGAAGACCTAAATAGACATTTCTCCAAAGAAGATATACAGACTGCCAACAAACACATGAAAGAATGCTCAACATCATTAATCATTAGAGAAATGCAAATCAAAACTACAATGAGATATCATCTCACACCAGTCAGAATGGCCATCATCAAAAAATCTAGAAACAATAAATGCTGGAGAGGGTGTGGAGAAAAGGGAACACTCTTGCACTGCTGGTGGGAATGTGAATTGGTTCAGCCACTATGGAGAACAGTATGGAGGTTCCTTAAAAAACTACAAATAGAACTACCATATGACCCAGCAATCCCACTACTAGGTATATACCCTGAGGAAACCAGAATTCAGAAAGAGTCATGTACCAAAATGTTCATTGCAGCTCTATTTACAATAGCCCGGAGATGGAAACAACCTAAGTGCCCGTCGTCGGATGAATGGATAAAGAAGATGTGGCACATATATACAATGGAATATTACTCAGCCATAAAAAGAAACGAAATTGAGCTATTTGTAATGAGGTGGATAGATCTAGAGTCTGTCATACAGAGTGAAGTAAGTCAGAAAGAGAAGGACAAATACCGTATGCTAACACATATATATGGAATTTAAGAAAAAAAAATGTTATGAAGAACCTAGGGGTAAAACAGGAATAAAGACAGAGACCTACTGGAGAACAGACTTGAGGATATGGGGAGGGGGAAGGGTGAGGTGTGTTAGGGCGAGAGAGAGACATGGACATATATATACTAACAAACGTAAGGTAGATAGCCAGTGGGAAGCAGCCGCATGGCACAGGGAAACCGGCTCGGTTCTTTGTGGCTGTCTGGAGGGGTGGGATAGGGAGGGTGGGAGGGAGGGAGACAAAGAGGGAAGAGATATGGGAACATATATATATGTATAACTGACTCACTCTGTTATAAAGCAGAAACTAACACACCATTGTAAAGCAATTATACCCCAATAAAGATGTTAAAAAAAAAATGTAGAAACAATAAATGCTGGAGAAGCTGTGGAGAAAAGGGAACACTCTTGCACTGCTGGTGGGAAGGTGAATTGGTACAGCCACTATGCAGAACAGTATGGAGGATCCTTAGTAAACTACAAATAGAACTACCGTATGACCCAGCAATCCCACTACTGGGCATATACCCTGAGAAAACCATAATTCAAAAAGAGTCATGTACCAAAATGTTCATTGCAGCTCTATTTACAATAGCCAGGAGATGGAAGCAATGTAAGTGTCCATCATCAGATGAATGGATAAAGACGATTTGGCACATATATGCAATGGAATATGACTCAGGCATAAAAAGAAACGAAATTGAGTTATTTGTAGTGAGGTGGATGGACCTGCAGTCTGTAATACAGAGTGAAGTAAGTCAGAAAGAGAAAGACAAATACCATATGCTAACACATATATATGGAATCTAAGAAAAAAAAACATGTCATGAAGAACCAAGGGGTAAGACAGGAATAAAGACCTAGACCTACTAGAGGATGGACTTGAGGATATGCAGAGGGGAAAGGGTAAGCTGTGACATACTGAGAGAGTGGCATGGACATATATACACTACGAAACATAAAATAGATAGCTAGTGGGAAGCAGCCACATAGCATAGGGAGATCAGCTCGGTGATTTGTGAACACCTAGAGGGGTGAGATAGGGAGGGTGGGAGAGAGAGAGACGCAAGAGGGAAGAGATATGGGAACATATGTATAACTGAGTTACATTGTTATAAAGCAGAAAGCAACAAACCATTGTAAAGCAATTATACTCCAATAAAGATGTAAAATAAAATAAAAGGTAATGAGGGCTTCCCTGGTTGCGCAGTGGTTGAGAGTCCTCCTGCCGATGCAGGGGACACGGGATCGTGTCCCAGTCTGGGAGGATCCCACATGCCGCGGAGCAGCTAGGCCCATGAGCCATGGCCGCTGAGCCTGCAGGTCCGGAGCCTGTGCTCCGCAACGGGAGAGGCCTCAACATTGAGAGGCCCGCATACCAAAAAATATAAATATATAAAATAAAAGGTAATGAGAAGTCACAGATGTAAAAACCAAACTTATGGTTACCAGGCAGGAAGGGGGAGGGTGGGAGGGATAAACTGAGAGATTGGGATTGACGTATACAGACTACTATATATAAAATAGATAACTAATAAGGACCTACTGTATAGCACAGGGAACACTACTTAGTACTCTATAATGGCCTATATCGGATAAGAATCTAAAAGAGGATGAATATATGAATATGTATAACTGAATCGAATTGATGTATACCTGAAACTGACATGACATTGTAAATCAATTCTATTCCAATAAAATGTTTACTTTAATAAATGGAAAAAAAAAAAAGGTGAGGAACCCAGCAGGAACCACCTCACAACACAGGGCACACATAACAAAGGGGATGAGGAACACAGCAGGAACCACCTCACACCAAAACGTCCTCATCACAAAGTCGATGAGGTACCAAGCAGGAACCACCTCACACCATATCCCACATCACAAAGGGGATGAGGATCCAAGCAGGAACCAGCTCACACATAAGGGCCCACATAGAGGAGTTGAGGAAAATGGCAGAAGCATAAGACGCGGAGATCACCTTCCTCCCCACAGACACATCCGAAATACATCTACCTGTGGAACTGCTCCTACAGAACACCCACTGAACGCTGGCAGAAGACCTCAGACCTCCCAATAGGCAAGAAATTCCCCACGTACCCGGGTAGGGAAAAAGTAAAAAGAATAAACAGAGACAAAAGAATAGTGACACGACCTGCACCAGGGGGAGGGAGCTGTGAAGGAGGAAAGGTTTCCACACACTAGGAAGCCCCTTCGTGGCAGAGACTGCGGGTGGTGGAGGAGAGCACAGCAACAGGGGTGCGGAGGGCAAAGCGGGGAGATTCTCGCACAGAGAATCGGTGCCGACCGGCACTCACCGGCCCAAGAGGCTTCTCTGCTCACGCACCGCGGTGGGCGAGGGCTGGGAGCTGACGCTCGGGCTTCTGGTGGCGTGAACACAGCCTGAAGGGGTTAGTGTATCACGGCTACCCGGGAGGGAGTCTGGGTAAAAGTCTGGAGCTTGCAAAGAGAAAAGAGACGTTTCCTTACCTCTTTGTTTCCTGGTACGCAAAGAGAGTGGATTAAGAGCGCTGCTTAAAGGAGCTCCAGAGACAGGCGCGAGCCACGGCTAAGAGTGCGGACCCCAGAGACGGGCATGAGACGGTAAGGATGCTGCTGCCGCCACCAAGAAGCCTGTGAGCGAGCACAGGTCACTGTCCACACCACCCCTCCCGGGAGCCTGTGCAGCCCGCCACTGCCAGGGACCCGTGATCCAGGGATATCTTCCCCGGAAGAATGCACGGCGCGCCTCAGGCTGGTGCAACGTCACGCCGGCCTCTGATGCCGCAGGCCCGCCCCGCACTCTGTGCCCCTCCCTCCCCCCCGGCCTGAGTGAGCCAGAGTGCCCGAATCAGCGGCTCCCTTAACTCCGTCCTGTCTGAGTGAAGAACAGACAACGTCAGGCGACCTACACGCAGAAGCAGAGCGAAATCCAAAGCTGAACCAAACGAGCTGTGCGAACAAAGAAGAAAAACAGAAATTACTCCCAGCAGCCGCAGATGCAGTGGATTAAATCTCCACAATCAACTTGATATACCCTGCATCTGTGGAATAACTAAATAGACAATGAATCATCCCAAATAGGGGAGGTGGACTTTGAGAGCAAGATATATTATTTTTTCCCCTTTTCCTCTTTATGTAAGTGTGTATGTGTATGCTTCTGTGTGAGATTTTGTCTGTATAACTTTGTTTTCACCATTTATCCTAAACTTCTGTCCGTCCGTTTTTTTTCCATTTCTAAAAAAGTTTTTCTTAATAACCATTTTTTATTTTAATAACTTTATTTTATCTTACTTTATTTTATTTTACCCTCTACCTTTCTTTCCTTCTTTCTTTCTACTTTTTCTCCCTTTTATTCTGAGCCATGTTGATGTAAGGCTCTTGGTGCTCCAGCCAGGAGTCAGTGCTGTGCCTCTGAGGTGGGAGAGCCAACTTCAGAACACTGGTCCTCAAGAGACCTCCCAGCTCTATGTAATATCAAATGGCGAAAACCTCCCAGAGATCTCCATCTCAACACCAAGACCCAGCTTCATTCAACGACCCGCAAGCTACATTGCTGGAAACCCTATGGCAAACAACTAGCAAGTCAGGAACACAAACCCACCCATTAACAGGCGCCTGAAATTGTAAACAGGCCACAGACACACCAAAACACACCACCAGATGTGGACCTGTCCACAAGAAAGACAACATCCAGCCTCATCCACCAAAACACAGGCAGTGCTCCCCTCCACCAGAAAGCCTACACAACCCACTGAACCAACCGTAGCCACTGGTGAAAGAAACCAATAACAACGGGAACTACGAACCTGCAGCCTGCAAAAAGGAGACCACAAACACAGTAAGATAAGCAAAATGAGAAGACACAAAAACACACAGCAGATGAAGGAGCGAGGTAAAAACCCACCAGACCTAACAAATGAAGAGGAAATAGGCAGTCTACCTGAAAAAGAATTCAGAATAATGATAGTAAAGGTGATCCAAAATCTTGGAAATAGAATAGAGAAAATACAAGTAACATTTAACGAGGGCATACAAGAACTAAAGAGAACAAGCAATGATGAAAAACACAATAAATGAAATTTAAAATACTCTAGAAGGGATTAATAGCAGAATAACTGAGGCAGAAGAACGGATACGTGACCTGGAAGATAAAATAGTGGAAATAACTACTGCAGAGCAGAGTAAAGAAAAAAGAATGAAAAGAACTGAGGACAGTCTCAGAGACCTCTGGGACAACATTAAACGCAACAACATGCGAATTAAAGTGGTCCCAGAAGAAGAAGAGAAAAAGAAAGGGACTGAGAAAATATTTGAAGAGATTATAGTTGAAAACTTTGCTAATATGGGAAAGGAAATAGTTAAGTCCAGGAAGCACAGAGAGTCCCATACAGGATAAATCCAAGAAGAAATACGTAAAGATACATATTACTTAAACTATCAAATATTAAATACAAAGAAAACGTATTAAAAGCAGCAAGGGAAAAACAACAAATAACACACAAGGGAATCCCCATAAGGTTAACAGTTGATCCTTCAGCAGAAACTCTACTTAGCCAGAAAGGAGTGGCAGGACATATTTAAAGTGATGAAGGAGAAAAACCTACAACCAAGATTACCCAGCAAGGATCTCATTCAGATTGGATGGAGAATTTAAAATCCTTACACACAAGCAAAAGCTGAGAGGGTTCAGCACCACCAAACCAGCTTTACAACAAATGCTAAAGGACTTCTCTAGGCAAGAAACACAAGAGAAGGAAAAGATCTACAATAACAAGCCCAAAACAATTAAGAAAATGGGAATAGGAACATACATATCGATAATTACCTTAAATGTAAATGGATTAAATGCTTCCAACAAAAAACACAGACTGGCTGAATGGATACAAAAACAAGACCCATATATGTGTTGCCTACAAGAGCCCCACTTCACACCTAGGGACACATACAGACTGAAAGTGAGGGGATGGAAAAAGATATTCCATGCAAATGGAAATCAAAAGAAAGCTGGACTAGCAATTCTCGTATCAGACAAAACAGACTTTAAAATAAAGAGGATTACAAGAGACAAAGAAGGACACTACATAATGATCAAGGGATCGATCCGAGAAGATATAACAATTGTAAATATTTATGCACCCAAATAGGAGCACCTCAATACATAAGGCAAATACTAACAGCCATAAAAGGGGAAAGTGACAGTAACACATTCATAGTAGGGGAATTTAACACCCCACTTTCACCAATGGACAAATCATCCAAAATGAAAATAAATAAGGAAACACAAGCTTTAAATGATACATTAAACACAAGTTTTAAATGATACAATTAAGAAGGACTTAATTTATATTCATACGAAATGCCATCCAAAAACAACAGAATACAAATTTTTCTCAAGTACTCATGGAACATTCTACAGGACAGATCCTATCTTGGATCACATATCAAGCCTTGGTAAATTTAAGAAAATTGAAATTGTATCAAGAATCTTTTACGACCACAATGCTATGAGACTAGATATCAATTACAGGAAAAGATCTGTAAAAAATACATACACATGGAGGCTAAAAAATACACTATTTAATAACAAAGTGATCACTGAAGAAATCAAAGAGGAAATCAAAAAATATGTAGAAACAAATGACAATGGAGACACGACGACCCAAAACCTATGGGATGCAACAAATGCAGTTCTAGGAGGGAAGTTTATAGAATTCTACCTTAAGAAACAGGAAACATCTCGAATAAATAACCTAAACTTGAACCTAAAGCAATTACTGAAAGAAGAACAAAACAACCCCACAGTTAGGAGAAGGAAAGAAATCATAAAGATCATATCAGAAATAAATGAAAAAGAAATGAATGAAACGATAGCAAAGATCAATAAAACTAAAAGGCGGTTCTTTGAGAAGATAAACAAAATTGATAAACCATTAGCCAGACTCATCAAGATAAAAAGGGAGAAGAATCAAATCAATAGAATTAGAAATGAAAAAGGAGAAGTAACAAACTAACACTGCATAAATACAAAAGATCATAAGACATTACTACAAGCAACTCTATGCCAATAAAATGGACTACCTGGAGGAAACAGACAAATTCTTAGAAATGCACAACCTGCCAAGCCTGATTCAGGAAGAAACAGAAAATATGAACAGACAAATCACAAGCACTGAAATTGAAACTGTGATTAAAAGTCTTCCAACAAACAAAAGCCCAGGACCAGATGGCTTCACAGGCGAATTCTATCAAACATTTAGAGAAGAGATAACACCTATCCTTCTAAAACTCTTCCAAAATATAGCAGAGGGAGGAACACTGCCAAACTCATTCTACGAGACCATGATCACCCTGATACAAAAACCAGGCAAAGATGTCACAAAGAAAGAAAACTACAGGCCAATGTCACTGATGAACATAGATGCAAATGTCCTCAACAAACTACTAGCAAACAGAATCCAACACCACATTAAAAGGAATGTACACCATGATCAAGTGGGGTTTATTCCAGCAATGCAAGGATTCTTCAATATACGCAAATCAATCCACGTGATATACCATATTAACAAATTGAAGGAGAAAAACCATATGATCATCTCAACAGATGCAGACAAAGCTTTCAACAAAATTCAACACCCAGTTATGATAAAAACCCTGCAGAAAGTAGGCATAGAGGGAATTTTCCTCAACATAATAAAGGCCATATATGACAAACCGACAGCCAAAATCATCCTCAATGGTGAAAAACTGAAACCATTTCCACTAAGATCAGGAACAAGACAAGGTTGTCGACTCTCACCACGCTTATTCAACATAGTTTTGGAAGTTTTAGCCACAGCAATCAGAGAAGAGAAGGAAATAAAAGGAATCTAAATTGGAAAAGAAGAAATAAAGCTGTCACTGTTTCAAGATGACATGATACTATACATAGAGAATCCTAAAGATGCTACCAGAACACTACTAGAGCTAATCAGTGAATTTGGTAAAGTAGCAGGATACAAAATTAATGCACAGAAATCTCTGGCATTCACATATTCCAACGATGAAAAATCTGAAAGTGAAATTAAGAAAACACTCCCATTTACCATTGCAACAAAAAGAAGAAAATATCTAGGAATAAACCTACCTAAGGAGACAAAAGACCTGTATGCAGAACATTGTAAGACACTAATGAAAGAAATTAAAGATGATACAAATAGATGGAGAGATATAGCATGTTCCTGGATTGGAAGAATCAACACTGTGAAAATGACTCTACTACGCAAAGCAATCTACAGATTCAATGCAATCCCTATCAAACAACCACTGGCATTTTTCACAGAACTAGAACAAAACATTTCACAATTTGTATGGAAACACAAAAGACCCCGAATATCCAAAGCAATCTTGAGAACGATAAATGGGCCTGGAGGAATCAGGCTCCCTGACTTCAGACTATACTACAAAGCTACCGTAATCACGACAGTATGGTACTGGCACAAAAAGAGAAATATAGATTAACGGAACATGATAGAAAGCCCAGAGATAAACGCACGCACATATGGTCACCTTATCTTTGATAAAGAAGGCAAGAATATACAGTGAAGAAAAGACAGCCTCTTCAATAAGTGGTGCTGGGAAAACTGGACAGGTACATGTAAAGGTATGAGATTAGAACACTCCCTAACACCATACACAAAAATAAGCTCAAAATGGATTAAAGACCTAAATGTAAGGACAGAAACTATCAAACTCATAGAGGAAAACATAGGCAGAACACTCTATGACATCAATCACAGCAAGATCCTTTTTGACCCACCTCCTAGAGAAAATGAAATACAAACAAAAATACACAAATGGGACCTAATGAAACTTAAAAGCTTTTGCACAGCGAAGGAAACAGTAAATAAGACCAAAAGACAACCCTCAGAATGGGAGAAAATATTTGCAAATGAAGTAACTAACAAAGGATTAATCTCCAAAATTTACAAGCAGCTCATGCAGCTCAATAACAAGAAAACAAACAACCCAATCCAAAAATGCGCAGAAGACCTAAATAGACATTTCTCCAAACACGATATACAGACTGCCATCAAACACATGAAAGAATGCTCAACATCATTAATCATCAGAGAAATGCAGATCAAAACAACAATGAGATATCATCTCACACCGGTCAGAATGGCCATCATCAAAAAATCTAGAAACAATAAATGTTGGAGATGGTATGGAGAAAAGGGAACACTCTTGCACTGCTGGTGGGAATGTGAGCTGGAACAGCCACTATGGAGAACAGTATGGAGGTTCCTTAAAAAAACTACAAATAGAACTACCATATGACCCAGCAATCCCACTACTGGGCATATACCCTGGGAAAACCCTAATTCACAAAGAGTCATGTACCAAAACGTTCATTGCAGCTCTATTCACAATAGCCGTAGATGGAAACAATCTAAGTGCCCATCTTCGGATGAATGGATAAAGAAGATATGGCACATATATACAATGGAATATTACTCAGCCATAAAAAGAAACGAAATTGAGCTATTTGTAATGAGGTGAATAGACCTAGAGTCTGTCATACAGAGCAAAGTAAGTCAGAAAGAAAAAGAGAAATACCGAATGCTAACACATATATATGGATTTAAGGGGAAACAATGTCTTGAAAAACCTAGGGGTAACACAGGAATAAAGACCCAGACCTACTAGAGAACCGACTTGAGGATATGGGGAGGGGGTAGGGTGAGCTCTGACAAAGCGAGAGAGAGGCATGGACATATATACACTACAAAACGTAAAATAGATAGCTAGTGGGAAGCAGCCACATAGCATAGGGAGATCAGCTCGGTGCTTTGTGAACACCTAGAGGGTTGAGATAGGGAGGATGGGAGGTAGGGAGACACAAGAGGGAGGAGATATGGGAACATATGTGTATGTATAACTGATTCACTTTGTTGTAGAGCAGAAACTAACACACCATTCTAAAACAATTATACCCCAATAAAGGTGTTTAAAAAAAAATAAGCACACAACATAAAGTGGATTAGAAACCCAGCAGGAACCACCTCACACCAAAAGCCAACATTACAAAGGGGATGAGAAACCCAGTAGGAGCCACCTCACACAAAAGGGCCCGATTAACAAGGGGGATAAGGAACAAACAAGGAACCACCTCACAGCAAAGGGCCCACATCACAAAGGAAATGAGGAACCCAGCAGGAACCACTTCACACCAAGGCCCCCATCGCAAAGGGGATGAGGAACCCAGCAGGAACCACTGCACAACAAAGGGCCCACATCACAAA
>NW_006774596.1:0-2167 GCF_000442215.2 Lipotes vexillifer
CAAAAAAAAAAAAAAAAAAAAAATGTATCCGGGATTTTGGCTTTACTCAGGTAAGGTGAGGCCAACAGGTCAGGAGACAAGTGCCATTGAAAAGGTAGTTTATTACTCACCATTCCCAAGAGAATGGGGGCAGGGGGCACCATGCCATATGGGGCCACAGGAGGAAACACCAAGGCCGGTCACAGGCAGAGAGCATGAGTGAGGGAACTTGGGAACATCTTTATGGGGGTTCCCGAGGGAAGGAAGGGGCAGGACAGGGTAAGGGGGCTGACCAGGCCAGGATTGGCTGGTTTGGATAATTTTAGCGGGTCTGTAGGGGCTGCCCCTAGTTGTCTGATGCCTGACCCTGAGCCAGTCAGGAAGGGGAAGGGGCTCGTGTCTCAGCAGTGTAGCAGCCCAGATAAGGCAGGTGGGCTGGGGGTCTGCAGGTCAAGCTATGCTCACCAGCGAGTAGCTCGCTGTCTCTAGGAATTGGCTGACCTGGCGGTGGGGGACCTCTCCCGGGTCAACAAGGCCCCAGGTATCAAAACATCAGATATAGAAGCTAGTAAACGTGGTTAACACATAAGCCGAGAGTGGATCTCCCCCAGGTGGTCTGTCCCAGGCCCTGCTGGGAGCCAGGGGAGTGGAGTGGAAGGCCAGGCCTGTCCACCCGTGATCCATGCCGGCAGCTCGGGGCTCCTCGAGAGAAGAACAATTCCAAAGAGAAAAGAGAACTCAAGGATTCCACCCCCTGTACCTCCAAAAGCACTGCTCCCTGGAGGAGGGCTCTGAACCCCGTCCAAGCAGCTCTGTGGAGGGTCAGGGTGGGGGGCATGGCGGGGCCCGAAAAGGCTTACGCCCTCCCTAGCGTGGGTATGCAGTCCCAACCGGTGAGATCCTGGCGGCTTCAGCCTGCCCTGGAGAGAGAAATCGAGAAGAAAAGCAAACACGTCCCACAAGAGCCAAAGCACCTTGCCCCAGACCAGGCTTCCCAACAGCGACGCTACTGGCATTTGGGGCCATGTCAATCTATGTTGGGAGGCTGTCTTGTACACTGCAGGAGGCTGAGCAGAGCCCTGGCCCCTGCCCACTGGATGCGACCCCCTAGATGTGGTCACCAAAACCGCCTCCTGCCGTGGCATTGTCCCCTGCAGTTGAGAACCACAGCTCCAGGAGCACTTAAGTCATGTTCAATTTTTTATATTCAGCTACTTGCGTTTCTTCAAAACCACTTCTGTCTTATCAAATAGAGTGACTCACACTCCCCCACAGAAAGCCAACTTCCAAGAGGTACAGATGAATAAATATGCCAGGATGAGTCAAGGATCTTCAAGTGGGCAGGTCAGCGATGGGGGAGGGATGGTGGGAAGGGCCCCAGGGGTCTAAGAGCTCAGGGAGGCGGGACCTCCTCCACTCTGGTGGGCTCGTGGCTAGTGGCCCAAAGTGCCCTTGACTTGTGCCCTGGCCCCGCAGATTCCACGGGGAGGCCTGAGGCGGCTGGTGGCGGGGGTGGGTCCTGGGGGTGAGGGCGGCCTCTCTTCCCCAGGCAGACACAAGATGAGGACTCATCCAGGCGAGGTGTAAGCGCAGGACAGGCTGACAGACCCAAGGGGCTCTTGTCTGCCAGCTGCCAGCCCTGAGGGAGAACGAACCACACGGACACCAGACATGGGGGCACACTTCCCATCTCAGGGTCCCTACCAGCCTGAGGGCCCCATCACATGCCCGGAGCCCAGAGCAGAGCCTGGGACCCACTGACGCCTGTCCAGCCACGAATCATCGGGCCAGTGGCCGCGGAGGGGGGAGGAAGCAGAAAATTCGGGAAAGAAGAATAGACGCGTGTACACGTGTAACTGACTCACTCTGTGGCGCACCTGAAGTGATCACTACACTGTTAATCAACTATACTTCGGTATAAAATAAAAAGTGAAAAAAAGAAAATTCGGGGAAAATCCACCCCAAAGAAAGAGAGCTCAAGTGTACTGTAGGTGAGGGAGGCCGGGGCTCAGACACAGGGCCTGCGAGCAGCAGGGCGGCAGACCGGCCACCATGGAGTCAGGAGGACCTTCCACCTCCCGGCCGCTTGTTTGAGGCCACGACCCAAGACAGACGCCGGGCAGGCACCCTCCCGCAGGCCATTCTTTTTCTGGAGGGTTCAGCCGGCCCGCCTGCCACTGTCCAGAGA
>NW_006774597.1:0-311 GCF_000442215.2 Lipotes vexillifer
GTACAGATTAGGGTAAGACAAAGTTTAACGGTTTGCGTACATGTTAGGGCACAGTTTAGTGTTGCGTACAGCCTAGGAATAGGGCACGGTTTAGGGTAAGGCTAATGGTAAAGCTTAAGGTTAGGGTTAGGGTTCGGGTTAGGGTTAGGGAACCAGGACGTTTTAGGGTACAGGTTATGGTACGACAATGGTTTAGGGTTAGCGTACGTGTCAGGGAAAGGCTGTGTATTACCGTACTGGTTAGGATTAGTGCACGGTTTTGGGTAAGGCTAAAGGTAAGTGTTAACCTTAGGGTTACGGTTAGGGTTAGG
>NW_006774598.1:0-732 GCF_000442215.2 Lipotes vexillifer
CTCTAGTGGTCTCAGAAGTGAGTGCTGGGTTTGCATGGGGATAGGAGGGAGCTGGGAGGAGTAGAGGAGTGATTAATGGGAATTTTCAGGTAATGATTTTAAATCTATTTTTTCTTACAAACGTTTACTTGTGAGAAATACCCTAATTTCATACTAATACATTTCCATCTATTATAAAATACAGGTATCCTACCTTATATACTGTTTTGAAACTTCTTTTATTATTAGTGCCAGCATAGTTTCTTCTCAGTATATGTGAAGCTACGTTATTCTTTCTAAGATCAGTATATTAAACAATTGAATTCCAGGAAGCCCTAAGCTATTATTGATAGGCATTTAGCTTTTCGCCTCTTTTTCAGCATTACATGCCGTGGCATCTGCTCATTCTGGTACATACATGTTGGTAAACTTGAAGCCTTGCTCTTGTAGCATAGATTTAGCAGTGAAGTTGTGTGGTCAGGTGTCTCCAGTTTGGTCCTAAGGGACGTCATCTATCCTCCCCCACTAGAGGTGCTTTCAGTACAATGACTAGACTATAGCAGAACTAAAAATTTCTTTACTCATCAAAAAGTGAATTCTGAGAATTCAGAGATAAGAAGAAATAGACCTCTAGGGTTTCAGGAAGGTGCAGGTGGACAGAAGTCAGGTGCCCTGGGGTTGACACTCACGGCTGCTGGCTCTGCTGACATCCCAATTCTTTCTCTTTACTTTCTTCAGTCCAAGGGCAAAATT
>NW_006774599.1:0-391 GCF_000442215.2 Lipotes vexillifer
GGCGGCTCTTGAAAATATGTGGATTGTTGTAGTTATTTTGCTCTTCTGGCCTCAGAAGTTCTAGTCTTAACCTTAGCCCCTCATGGAGAGAGACTTTTTAAACCAGTTCCCACATTACTCATTATGTGACTGCTGAAAAAGAGAAACCCAGCTCTTTTCCTGTGCTTTCAACCAGTTACCTTCTTCAAAACTCTGTTTGGATTGTTATACCTTAATCTTGCCTGGCAAGGGACTTACGGGAAGGTTCTTATTGTTTGAAATTTTGGTGCCAGTATCTGCAAAGAAAGAAGAAAGTCAAGAGGAAAGATGTGTTTATCAAACATCCCAGTAGTGAAGGTGTGTGAAAGCAACTTTTGAAAAAGTTAATCTGTCAGAGTTTAGCCATATTCAT
>NW_006774600.1:0-11999 GCF_000442215.2 Lipotes vexillifer
TATATATATATATATATATATATATATATATACATATGATGGAAAGTCACTGAACTTGTGGCAATCATTTCATGATGTATTTAAGTCAAATCCGTATGCTGTGCACCTTAAACTTATACAGTGCTGTATGTCAGTTACATCTCAATAAAACTGGAAGAGAAAAAAGGAGAAACGGAACAAAAACTAGAGCAGAGGTAGTTTTGGTTTTGTGTTTTAGACGATAGAAAACAATGTTGATGAAATTATCCAGTGAAAAGAGGAGAGAAAAAAATGGAGAGAAGAGATTTGCTGCTGGCACAGGTTCTGGTGGAGAAGTGAAGTTGGCTTTAGGGAGGAGCCTCTAAAAATGCGTTTTTCAGACATTCCAATCATGTTTTATGCCATTTTCTACTGCTCTTCCCTTTGCCTGAGTCCGTGGTTTTCATTAAGACTCTACCATTTTATCTCTTTAGTGAAGTGTTTCCTTTCTATCTCAGCCAATGAATTCATTGAAATCTCTCCCTTCTCTGCATTCATTGCTCTTGTAGTCTGTTCCATTAAGTTGATTACTAGTCATCTTTTTATGTGCAAGCTGTTTTTGCCGTTAAATTGTAAGCCCCTTGATAGTAGTGATTATGCCCTGCCTGTGGGAAGCACCCAATAAAAGCTAGCTGACGCTCTCTCTACCACTTTCACTGAAAACAATTTCCTCCCTTATAACTCCCTAAGGAGAAGAGTCTATTTTTATTCTCCATGTAAAAGTCCTTCATGTACTAAAAATATTACTAAACTGCTTCGTGGTCTCATCGTTTTCACTCTTTTCTTTAATACTATCTTTTCATCTCAAATTTTGTTTCTGGTTTCTTTCCTTTGGCACCTCCACAAATGCATCCTTTTTCTTTTCTTTATCATTTTTAAAAAATGTTCTTCTTTTGTTCCTCTTTGAGTTTAATTGGGGAATCTGAGATGTGTGCAGAAGGTAGCAATTCAGAATAGTTCGAGCAATAGTTGTGTTTTACTATACTGAGTGGAGAAAGTGAGGATTGACCAGACTACAGGGTGTGTGTGTGTGTGTGTGTGTGTATGTGTGTGTGTGTGTGTGTATAGGTACATTCTCAGCAAAAGAAGTAGCATGTGAAAAGGTACAGAGGTAAAACCATAAAATTTTGTCTCATCCATAGCTACATATTCATCCTCTAGAACAGTGCCTAGCTCTCATTTACTAAATGAATGTAGCAGTGAATGAATTACTCCCATGATGGTTAGAGGCTTCTATTACTTTTCTTTCCTTGTAAATGTCAGGCCCATCTTTAAGCATTTCAGTTACAATCTGACCACTACCCTAAATTCCCAAGCAGTAAAAATAATATTAACTAAACAAGTATATGAGGCAGTAGAGCAGAGAGATATAAAGTTTATACCCAGGAGCCATGTACCTCATCCATATGCCTACAATCTCAGGCTGCCATTTTGTAGCTGTGTGACTTTGGCCAGGTTATTCATCCTCTCAGCACCTATCTCCTCATCTGTAAAATGGGAGTGGTAATACCTACTTTATATGGCTCTGGGGAGGATTAAATGAATTAACATAAAATCTTATAGTAATTCTAAATCTAAATCTTAATCTTATCCTCATCTTTTTAGATGAGTTAACCGAGGCTTAGAGAGGTTAAATAGCTTTTCCACAGCTAACCAGCTAGTGGACAACTGGGGTTCATCTTAACTGCATGGTCCGTCTACTGTGGTGGCAGGCGAGACCTAGACAAGGAATAAAATGTTATATGTTAGGGCCTCCCTTTAACATAAAAAAGCTAGACTGGGCATTGAGAGCACAGAGGCAGTAAAAGTAAAGTGCTGTTGTGCCTTAGGAAATGATTGTAAAGAGCAAATCTGAGGAGAAGGGAAGTAATGGGAAAGTAACTGGAGTGTCTGAAGGATAGTGTTTGCCCAAGTTGAGGGGTGATCATCTAAAAACAAGACAGTAACAAATGTTCCTGCATTGGGGGCACAGCCCACTCCTAGTTCTTGAACTTGTCCTTAGCTGTTAGGTTTTTGCAAGCCCAAAAGACCGTATTCACATTAAGATATTATTTCTGGATCTTCCTCATGGAGATAGGACTCAATTGGACATCACATTAGTGAACAAAGCAGGATGGTTGTGTTTGTAATCCCCATTTGGAGGAATTTACTGCTGTCATTTCTTTTGAAAATTATATTTAAAAAATTATGCTCTCTGAGAATAGCAGAGCCATAAACTTCAAATTAATGGGTCAACAACTTACTCTTTTAAAGCTGCTACTTGGGCAATATTTTGGTGAACTTCTGAAGCTATTTTAGCATCTTTATTATTTCCATATTCCTCTCCCTTCCATTACCATAGTCCTGAAGGAGGATTTCTAGAACAAACCCCAAAGAAGAAGACAAGCTGTGAAACAGAGAAAAGAGTACACCGTTTGAAAACTAGAAAAAACTGGGGCGAAGCAGGGACAAGTACTGGGGAGACTGTGCCATGAGTAGACCATCCTGTTCCACTCATAAGGGGTGTGCATTTCACTTGGACCATAAGGACCATAAAATGGAAACATTGAAGTGCAGTGTCTTCCTTATTTCTTACCTGCATTCCCCACTTTTGCGTTGAATGTGCTCTGAGAGTGGCATTATCAGGCCTAGAGTAGAGAAAGCTGGGAGGTGGTTGAGATTTCTCTATTGCACAAGGTATATAAACGGTGACTCTATGGGATTCTTCAAAGCCTTTTTTTCTGGGTGAGAATTTGTACCTGGATCAGTGCTGGGAGTACAGTTGACTCTTCAACAATACAGGCTTGAACTGCATGGGTCCACTTACATGTGGATTTTTTAAAATAAGTATAGTACCTCTTGCATTCCTATACACTAACGATGAAAAATCTGAAAGAGAAATTAAGGAAACACTCCCATTTACCATTGCAACAAAAAGAATAAAATACCTAGGAATAAACCTACCTAAGGAGACAAAAGACCTGTATGCAGAAAACTATAAGACACTGATGAAAGAAATTAAAAATGTTACTAACAGACGGAGAGATATACCACGTTCTTGGATTGGAAGAATCAACATTGTGAAGATGACTGTACTACCCAAAGCAATCTACAGAGTCAATGCAATCTCTATCAAACTACCAATGGCATTTTTCACAGAACTAGAACAAAAAATTTCACAATTTGTATGGAAATACAAAAGACCCCGAATAGCCAATGCAATCTTGAGAAAGAAAAGCAGAGCTGGAGGAATCAGGCTCCCTGACTTCAGACTATACTACAAGCTACAGTAATCAAGACAGTATAGCACTGGCACAAAAACAGAAATATAGATCAATGGAACATGATAGAAAGCCCAGAGATAAACCCACGCACATATGGTAATCTTATCTTTGATAAAGGAGGCAGGAATGTACAACAGAGAAAAGACAGCCTATTCAATAAGTGGTTCTGGGAAAACTGGACAACTACATGGAAAAGAATGAAATTAGAACACTTCCTAACACTATACACAAAAATAAACTCAAAATGGATTAAAGACCTAACTGTAGAGCCAGACACTATAAAACTCTTAGAGGAAAACATAGGCAGAACACTTAATGACATAAATCACAGCAAGGTCCTTTTTGACCCACCTCCTAGAGAAATGGAAATAAAAATAAACAATGGGACCTAATGAAACTTAAAAGCTTTTGCACAGCAAAGGAAACCATAAATGAGACGAAAGGACTACCCTCAGAATGGGAGAAAATATTTGCAAACGAAGCAACTGACAAAGGATTAATCTCTAAAATATATAAGCAGCTCATGCAGCTCAATATGAAACAATCAACCCAATCCAAAAATGGGCAGAAGACCTACACAGACATTTCTCCCAAGAAGATATACAGACTGCCAACAAACACATGAAAGAATGCTCAACATCACTAATCATTAGAGAAATGCAAATCAAAACTACAATGAGGTATCACCTCACAACTGTCAGAATGGCCATCATCAAAAAATCTACAAACAATAAATGCTGGGAAGGGTGTGGAGAAAAGGGAACCCTTTTTCACTGTTGGTGGGAATGTAAATTGATACAGCCACTATGGATAACAGTATGGAAGTTCCTTAAAAAACTAAAAAAGAACTACCATATGACCCAGCAATCCCACTACTGGGCGTATACCCTGAGAAAACCATAATTAAAAAGAGTCATGTACCACAGTGTTCATTGCAGCACTATTTACAATAGGACATGGAAGCAACTTAAGTGTCCGTCAACAGTTGAATGGATAAAGAAGATGTGGCACATATATACAATGGAATATTACTCAGCCATAAAAAGAAATTGAGTTATTTGTAGTGAGGTGGATGGACCTAGAGGCTATCATACAGAGTGAAGTAAGTCAGAAAGAGAAAAACAAATACCATATGCTAACAGATGTATATGGAATCTGAAAAAAAAAATGCTTCTGATGAACTTAGGGGCAGGACAGGAATAAAGACACAGATGTAGAGAATGAACTTGAGGACATGGGGAGGGGGAAGGGTAAGCTGGGACAAAGTGAGAGAGTGGCATGGACATATATACACTACCTAATGTAAAATAGGTAGTAGGAAGCAGCCGCATAGCACAGGGAGATCAGCTCGGTGCTTTGTGACTACCTAGAGGGGTGGGATACGGAGGGTGCGAGAGAGACACAAGAGGGAGGGGTTATGGGGATATATGTATATATATAGCTGATTCACTTTGTTATACAGCAGAAACTAACACAACAGTGTAAAGCAATTATGCTCCAATAAAGATGTTAATAAATAAATAAATAAATAAATAAATAAATAAATAAATAAAATATACTGCCATCTCACATTAAAAAAAAACAGTAAAATAGAGTCATGGAAGAGTTTTTAAAGACCCAAAGTTAACTTTTAAGATGAAAATGACAGTGTCATCATAACAGCTTTACTTGTAATATCAAAAAAATGGAAACAATACACATGCCCATCAACAAACCTTGGAATAGCCATACAATAAAAACTACTCAGCAATAAAAGCAGTGAACTACAGAGTCATGCAACAAAATGAGTGAATGTGAAAATAATTATGCTAAGTGAAGGGAACCAGATAAAAAAAAGAGTACATACAAAACCCAACTTCATCTACAGTGATATAAAGCAGATTAACAGTTGCCTAGGAATGGGAGTGGGCTGGGATAGCCAAGGGTCATGGGGAAATTTTTGGTAGGTGAGTGAAAGATTTGTTCATCATTTTGATTTTGATGGTGGTTGCATGGGTGTATACATTTGTCAAAAACTTATAAAATTGTACTTTCAATATGTGATGTACAGTTTATGGCATGCCATTTATACGTCGAGCAATTTTTTAAAAAAGGCTAGACTGTTAATAGGAGTATTTAAGAGTTTCAAAACTGATCTCTTTCTGGAAGTTGTTACACACTAACCTGTACTTATACTTAGTTTATACTCTAAAACAATAATGTGCAGTTGCCATATCAGTGACTTGCTTTGATGTGAAGTTTTTCTATCCACATAACCTAAGTAGGAATGCTGGCTATCATTGGTCTTCACCTTTGTTCCCAGTGAATCTTCTCTTCCTGACAGGATTTTTGCAGCCCTTGTAGCCTCATATGATAGTTAGAGGGTGAGACATTTTATTAATTCCTAACATTCTCACCAGCCAGGTCAATGGAAAAAGGAGGAAAAGAGAGTAGAGTCTGCTGACATTACACTACAACTAAGTAGACACACCTACAGGTAAAGTGTTCTCTATATGGTGATGGTCTGCTTTCAGCTTTCCAGCATTGTATTCTTTGTAACTATGTAGAGTCTGATACCTGAAAATCTTCCAGATCTCCCATGAAATATTTAATTTTATAACATCCTTGTGAAGAAAAGCTGTAACAATCAAGACTTGCTGATTAAGAATGAAGTCAACAACAGATTTTTAGAATCTCTTTCTTTTTCTCTCCTAATTTGTTAAATAATTCAAGAAATATCTAGTGGGCACTTATATGCCAGGCACACTTAGCTGTTATATACTTCCAGAGCGTTGTTATTCAAAGTGTGTTTAGTAGAACACAGCATCAACATCACCTGGGAGCTTATCAGAAATGCAGAACCATAGTCCTCCTCCAGACATACAGAATCAGTATCTGCATTTTAACAAGATCCCTCAGTGACTTGTGTGTATATTTAAAAGGCACTGTTCTGGAGAATTCTCCTTAGCTCTACCATTTAAATACTGCTATGATTTTGAGAAAGTAACTTCACTTCTGTAAGCTATTAACAAATGAGAGGATGGAAGTAATAGCAGAAACCACTTCATGTATTACTGGGAGGATATAATTAGATAAGCTTCCTAAAGCACTTAACACACTGGCTAGTGTCTAGTAAGTGTTTTTAAAAAAGAGTTAGTCACGGTATTGCAAAGCTGAAGACAGTCAGTAGACCCAGGACCTGAGTTTCTGGCAGAAGCAGCCATTTACCTGCCTTTCTTTTATTCATACTGGCTTCATCACTCCCTTCTACCACAGCCTTGTCCCCAGCTGTGCTGCACTGAAGTTTGTTAACTTAGAGTATGTCATCGTGTCAGGGGGAAATAACTTCCCTTCTTTCACATTCATGACATTCAGACTTACATTTGTTTTCTTTTTGCCCACAAAATAACTGTAGAGTTTTACTTTCTAAGAAAGTTGCAATGAGAAACAAAAAAATCTAAAAAAAGAGTTAGCCATAATTGTTATTATTATTATTTTAGTTGAAAGAAAAATCTTTTTTGTAAAACTTCCCTTGTAGCCACTTCCCTTCTAATTCACTTATTTGTCCATAATGCTGACAGATATTATTCAAAGAGACATGACAATTAAGTACAACATTCAATCCTGGATTGGATCCTGAATTGGAAAGGGAAGAGGAAAAATCAATGTCTTAATCAACTCCAGATGCCATAATAAAATACCATCTGGGTGACCTAAACAACAGAAATTTATTTTCTCCTAGTTCTGGATGCTGGAAGTCAGAGATTAAGGTGCTAGCCTGCTGGGTTCTGGTGAGAGCTCTTTTCAGGGCTTGCAGATGGCTGCCGTCTCACTGTGGACAAATATGGCCTTTCCCCTCTGTCCCTCTTCCTCATTTTATAGGGTCACTAATCTCATCATGAGGGCCCTACCCTCATGATGTAATCTAACCTTTATCACTTCCCAAAGGCCCCACTTCCAGAACCATGATGTTGGGGTTTAGAGTTTCAACATGTGAATTTTAGGGGACACAAACATTTAATCCATACAGGGGGTAAGGTTTGTTTATAAAGTTGTTGCTGTTTCTTTCTACAGGTGATACTATTGGACATGAGATTTTGTGATGTGGAATTAGATGATGAATCTTTTCTAGATGAAATGCTGCACAAGTAAGTTTCAGAAAATAACTGGATGTACTTAAGGGCTTTACACAACAACAGTGCTGTTATCCAGAGATTTAAGTGGGATACCTACTACTGCAGATTCTCCTTTCCTTTTGTTCGGTTTCATCCAGAACTTTAGTACAGAGGTGGCTGGCCACCTTGGACTCCCTAATGCTAACAAGCTCCAGACCATGCCCATTCCATTCAAGTCTACATCCTCAGACACTAATACAGTGCCTGGCACAGGATAGGCATCCCGTGCATCTGTGTTGAGTATGAACAACTGGGTTAGGCCAGACCCCAAAGAAGCATCTCTCCTTCATCTTCCCGATGTTTCCATTACCTGTGTTTTTCTGGGGGGAAACTAATTTCAAACCTACAGAAAAGAATGCAAGAATAATAAAAAGAACTCTCATATACGCTTTGCCCAAATCCCCTGACATTTGTCAGTTTTTAACATTTTATTTTAATATAATTTCATACTTAGGAAGATTTGCAAGACAAATGCAAATTAATAATGATACAAAGAACTACACCCTTCACCCAGGTTTCCTAAGTATCAACAGTTTACATTTGTCTTTTCATTTTCTCCCATATATCATTATTTTCTTTCTGAAACATTTGAGATTAAATTGCAGACATGTTGCCAAATTACCCCTAAATACTTCAGGGTATATTGACTAAAAACAAGGACACTCTCACATGTAACTTCAGTACCCTCATTGAATTTAAGACATTAACATGGCAACAGTACTTTTACCTAATCCACAAAGTCCACACAAATTCCTCCAACTGTCTAATAATGTTACGTATAGAAAGGAACAGTAATAACAAACTTACTGCCTTTCCCTCCTTTCCTTTCTGGTTCAAAATCCAGTCCAGAATCATGCATTGTATTTAGTTGTCATGTCTGTTTAGTTTCTTTCAATCTGTTCTTCCTTAGTTTTTCTTTGTGTTTCATGATTTTGGCATCTTTGAAGTGTATAGGTCAGTTATTTTATAGAATTTCCTTCAGTTTGGATCTCTCTGATGTTTCTTCATGGCTAGATTCAGGATATACTTTTTGAAGTGAATACCACAACAGTGATGCTGTTTTCTTTTCAATGCCTCATATCAGGAGGCACACAACATCAATTTTTCTCATTACCAAGGATATTAACTTTTGTCACTTGGTCAAAATGGTATCCATGATATTTCTTCACTTGAAAGTGCGTTAGTAAGGAATGAATAGATTTTGGATTTTCTTTTCTCATCAGAATTTTACCCCGTGATTTTAACATCCATTGATATCTTTTGCCTGAATCACTTATTACAATGGTGGTTGCTGAATTAATTTTCTAAATCTATTATTCCTTCTACATTTATTAGTTGGAATTTGACTTAAGATAAAGCTTTCTCTTTATATTTATTTACTTATATCGGTATGGACTCATAAATTCTTATTTTATTGAACTACTTGTAATATATTATCATTAATTATTTTATTACAGCTTTATTGAGGTGTACTCGACACATAATAAATTGCATATATTTAAAGCATACAGTTTGAGGAGTTCTGGTGTGTATATACAGTGAAAAAAACCACCACTTCAATCAATAAAATGAAACCCAACTTTCCTTGTAGTTCTTAACAATCCAGTCTCTCTCACTTCTCCCCCCATCCTCAGGAAGCCACTAATTTGATTTCTGACATTATAATTTGTTTTCATTTTATTCTTGAATTTTATATAAATGGAATTGTACAGATGTATATTTTTTGGTGGGGTCTGGCTTCTTTTTTTTTTTGCGGTACACGGGCCTCTCACTGTTGCGGCCTCTCCCGCTGCGGAGCACAGGCTCCGGACGCGCAGGCTCAGTGGCCATGGCTCATGAGCCCAGCCGCTCCACGGCATGTGGGATCTTCCCAGACCCGGGCACTAACCCGTGTCCCCTTCGTCGGCAGGCGGACTTTCAACCACTGCGCCACCAGAGAAGCCCTGGCTTCTTTTACTCTGTAATTATTTTTTTTTATTTTTTTTTTTTGTGATCAACAGCTCAGTTTATTAGATGTTTTAATAAAGTAAATCCTTATAGTGAAAACAACATACTAGAAATAGCTTTTGAAAAGCTATTTTTTTATGATATGCTTACAAAGTGTCAGACCTAAGTGAAAACATCCACCACGGTGGTAATACAATGAACAAGTTTCCTGTGAGTAAAGCTGAATGCTGCACAGATAGGCTGACTGTTTCCAGCCAGATTAGCTTCTTGATACCATGAAGATCAGACTTCAAATTTGCAGGAGGGCAGCTTCTAAACATCGCTGGTCTTTTTAGTAATGCAAAAATTCCACTTTCTCAGCTATTCTGGAGTTTCAGAGAGGAATTCCTTTGGCCTTAATGACATTTACTCCAGAACCACGCTGCCTTTTTGATGCCTCTTCACCCTCGAATAGGGACTTATTGTATCATCCATCACAAAATCATACAGTACTTTTATCCAGGAATTGTAGTGGGGGAGGCTCTCATAGTACTCAGCTGCTATCTTCCTCACCAGGGGAAGGCTTTTTCCAGGAATGTTGGGGAAGTCATGGTGTTCATTACGGTAACCCACATTGAAGGTGAGTAAATTCAGAGGCCCATAGTATGAGTAAGTTTCATGTCCTTTTAAGAACATGTAATGTTCAGCTATAAAATGTCCAGAGATTGGGTGCAAACCTAGGCCAAGTAAGGTTGCTGCCAACATGTAGACTAAAGATTTAATTCCCAAAACATAGTAAATCGCAACGTCAAAAGTGATCTGGATCACAGTATTGATGATTTCCAGATAAGAAATTGGTTTGGGGTTGATGAACAGAGGTCGAAAAGCATAAAAGAGAGGTTGAAGAATAACCCAGATAAACTTTCTGAAAGTGGTACAGAAGAACCAGCCTTCAAAATCAGTTGGAATATCCACATCGACGCCATCACCTCCGAGGTATCGATGATGATCCATGTGATACCTCTTAAAGGAAACTGAATATGGAACACCAATAGGGAGATTGGCAAATATTCCAAACCAACGATTCCACATAGGTTTGCACTGGCCAAAGGCACTATTGTGGGAAACTTCATGAATAGCCAGAGTCATTGAATGATTAATGCAGCTGCCAAAGGCATATGCCCAAAATAGGACCCATTTCCAGTCCAAGTCCTTCACTAAGTAAAATGCAACAAACTGAGTGAGAACCATCAAAATTACAATCCATATCAAGTTGGAATCAGGTTTCATTAAGGATTTTATCTCTGGATACTTTGCCAGGATCTCCTGGCGCCGGCTGGCGTGGGGCTGGTCGGTGTAGACCCACTCGAAGTCTTCCCGCGAAACGCGGTTCCCCATGGCGGAGGCGGAGATGAAAGCGAAGGTGGCGGCTCCGCGACTGGTGTCCTACTCTGTAATTATTTTGAGATTCATCCATGATGTTGAGTATATTAATAGTTCATTATTTTTACTGCTGAATAGTATTCTGTTTTACTGATTTGCCACAGTTTGTTTACCCATTCACCTATTGATGGACATTTGTTTTTTCCTAGTTTGGGACTATTACAAAGTTTCCAAGAACAGGTACAAGTCTTTGCACAAGTCTATGTACACATCTTTGTATGGACATATTCTTAATTCTCTTGAAATGGCTGGATCACACAGTTGATATATATTGAGCTTTAAGAAATTGCTAAATTATCAAATTGTTTGTAGTGTTTAGATTCACGCAGCAGCATAAAAATACTTCCATTGTTTGATGTCCTGACCAACACTTGGCATGATTAGTCGTTTTTAGCTGTAGCCATTTTACATTGTGCATAGTAGTACCATTTATGATTTAATTTGCATTTTCCTAAGAACAAATGATGTTAAACATTTTTTGTGCCTTATTTACCATTCCTGTGTCTTTTTGGTGAAGTGTTCATTCAAATATTCTGCCCGTTTTTATTGGGTCATTTGTCTTCTTACTGTTGAGTTGTAAGAATTCTTTATATATTCTAGAAACAAATCATTTGTCAGATTGTATACTTTGCAAATATTTTGTCCAGTATTCAGCTAGCCTTTTCATTTTCTGTTACTGAGAGTACAAAGGTTTTAATTTTTTAATCTATGAACCAATCAAGATTCATGAATTTCTTTTTATTATTATTATTATTATTTTTTGGCTGTGTTGTGTCTTCGTTGCTGTGCACGGGCTTTCTCTAGTAGCGGTGAGCAGGGGCTGCTCTTCCTTGCGGTGTGCGTGCTTCTCATTGCGGTGGCTTCTCTTGTTGTGGAGCCCGAGCTCTAGGCGTGCGGGCTTCAGTAGCTGTGGCTTGCGGGCTCTAAAGCACAGGCTCAGTAGTTGTGGTACATAGGCTTAGTTGCTCTGTGGTATGTGGAATCTTCCTGGACCAGGGCTTGAACCAGTGTCACCTGCATTGGTAGGCGGATTCTTAACCACTGCGCCACCAGGGAAGCCCTAAAGGTTTAAAATTTTGGCGAATTCCAAAGTACCAGTTTTTTTTGTAGTTTGCTCTTTGTGTTCTATTTGAGAGATCGTTGCATAATCTAAGATCATTGAGACTCCTTTCTATGTTTTTTTTTTTTTTTTTTT
>NW_006774600.1:12104-41425 GCF_000442215.2 Lipotes vexillifer
AGAGTTTTTTGATAAATTTAAGATCTTTGGGACCCCTTTCTATTTTTTTTTTTTTTTTTTTTGCAGTACGTGGCCTCTCACTGTTGAGGCCTCTCCCGTTGCGGAGCACAGGCTCCGGACGCGCAGGCTCAGCGGCCATGGCTCACGGGCCCAGCCGCTCCGCGGCATGTGGGATCTTCCCGGACCGGGGCATGAACCTGCGTTCCCCTGCATTGGCAGGTGGACTCTAAACCACTGCGCCACCAGGGAAGCCCTATTTTTTAAATTTAAATGTTTATTTATTTATTTTTGGCTGCGTTGGGTCTTAGTTGTGGCTCGCAGGAGCTTTTGTTGTGGCGCATGGGCTTCTATCTAGTTGTGGCGCGTGGGCACTCTAATTGTGGTGCACAGGCTCCAGAGCACTGCGGGCTCGGTAGTTGTGGCGCATAGGCTCAGTAGTTGCAGCATGTAGGCTTATTTGCTCCTTGGCATGTGTGATCTTAGTTCTCCAACCAGGGTTCCAACCTGCATCCCCTGCATTGGAAGACAGATGCTTAACCCCTGGACCACCAGGGAAGTCCCTATGTTTTCTTGTATAAGTTTAATAGCTTTATATATGGTTTTGAGGATACCACATGTATATTGTTTGAGAAAATGGGAATTTTTGTATATGGTTTGAGGAAATGATAAGGAAATGATTGGATTTCCCTTCCTTCCTTCCTTCCTTTGTTCCTTCCATCCTTCTTTCCCTCCCTCCCTCCCCTTGCCCCTCTTTCTTTCCATATGACTTTCTAATTGTTCCAGCTCCATTTGTTGAAAAGAGTATCCTTTTCTCATTGAATTGCTTTGGCATCCTCGTAGAAAATCAACTGTCTTAGATATGTGTGTCTCTTTATAGCTTTGTATTCTATTCTATTGATCTATATATCTCAATGTCAATATCATGCTGTCTTGATTGCTATAGCTTTATAATAAATCTTAAAATTAGATAATTAAATTCTGAAACTTTTCTATTCTTTTTATAAAATTGTCTTGTATATTCTAACGCCTTTGCATTTCTATATAAAAATCAGTTTGTCAGTTTCCACGAAAATCCTGCTTATATTTTGATCGACATTATATTGACTGTATAGATTTTTTTAAAGTGATCTCCTTATGGTTTATAGTTTACTTTTATTATTTTTATTTTAAATTTATTTTATTGAAGTATAGTTGACTTACAATGTTGTGTTAATTTCTGCTATACAGGAAAGTGATTCAGTTATACCTATATATATTCTTTTACATATTCTTTTCCGTTACGGTTTATCACAGAATTTTGAATATAGTTCCCTGTGCTATACAGTAGGACCTTGTTATTTATCCATTCTGTATGTAATAGTTTGAATTGCTAGTCCCAAACTCCCAATCCACCCCTTCCCCTATGGTTTGCAGTTTATATCTTAAATTACCACCCTCTGAACTTCAAGTATTATACCACTTCACCTAAACTACATACTTTCTCTTAGCATATACACCAAAACAGTATATTTCTTGGCCTTTTGCTATTGTTTTTATACATTTTACTTTTAAATATGACATAAATCCTTCAATATGTTTTATTTTTTACTTAAATTGTCAATCATTTTTTACAAGGTTTAAAAAATAATTTTTTTTTATATTTACCACTTCTTTTCCTCACTATTCTTTTACATAGATCTAAATTTTCATCTGATATTATTTTCCTTCTTCTTGAAGGGTTTTATTAATTGTCATTGTGAGGGTGGTCTGCTGGTGATGAATTTTCTCAGCTGTCGTATGTTTGAAAAACAAGTTATTTCACAATCATTTTGAAATATATTTTCACAGATTAAAACATTTGAGGTTAAGATTATTTTTCACTATTTTAAGAATGTTGCTCTACTGCCTTCTGGTTTGCAGTGTTTCTAATGAGAATCCTGCTGTCATTCTTATCATCCTTGCTACATTGTGTGTCTTTTCTCTGGCTGCTTTTAGGAAATCTTCTCTTTATCACTCTGTCATGGTTTTAACAAATTCCACAATTTTTTTGTTACTTCTCTTCAGGAGGTGAAGATTAGTTAATCTCCCCTTGAGTGTAGACAAAATTTAGTAACTTGTTTTTAACAAATAGAATATGGCAGAAGTGATGATATGTCACTTTCAAAACTAGAATATAGAAAGACTGGTTTCCATCTTGTACCATAAGTAGTTTTTCTCTCTCTCTGTCTCTCTCTCAGTCTCTCCCTCTGTCTCTCTGTGTCTCTCTCACATCTCTGTCTCTACCTCTGTCTCTCATTACTTGCTGAGAAGTTTAGAGGAAGCTGCCATGTCATGAAGATGACTCAGTCAGTCTATGGAGGGGCCCAAGTCATGAGGAACTGAGGTATCTGGCCAACTCAGCAAGAAACAGAGGCCTGCTAACAACTATGTGTTTTAGCTTGGAAGTAGATCCTCCAATCCCAGATGACCCCCATCCCTAGCCAACAACTTAACTCCAACCTTGTGAGAAACCCTGAATCAAAACCAACAAGTCATTGGACTTGCCTGGCGGTCCAGTGGTTAAGACTCCATGATTCCACTGCAGGGGGCGTGGGGTCAGGAAAGATCCCACATGCTGTGTGGCCAAAAAAAATCCCCCAAACCAGTCAATCTAGTCCTGGACTCCTGACCTTCAGAAACTGTGAAATAACAAATGTTTTTTAAAATTTCCAGCTATTAAGTTTTGGGATAAAATGATATGCTGCAATAGATAACTTATATAACTGATTTAAATCAAATTGATTATCATGTGCCTTGGTGTAATTTTCTTCATATATATTTTTTGTGTGGTGTTCACTGAGCTTCTTGGATATGGGGGTCAAGAGGTTTCATCAAATCTAGAAAAAATTTTGCTGTTATTTTTTCAAAAGTTCTTTTCTCTCCTTTCCTTCTGGTACTCTAGTTTGTATATTAGGCATAAATTTATTTATTTATTTTTGGCTGCATTGGGTCTTCTTTGCTGTGCACGGGCTTTTCTCTAGTTACAGCGAGCAGGGGCTACTCTTTGTTGCACTGCGTGGGCCTTTCATTGCAGTGGCTTCTCTTGTTACAGAGCACAGGCTCTAGGCGCATGGGCTTCAGTAGTTGTGGCTCATGGGCTCAGTAGTTGTGGCTTACGGGCTTAGTTGCTCTGCAGCATGTGGGATCTTCCTGGACCAGGGCTTAAACCCATGCCTCCTGCATTGGAAGGCAGATTCTTAACCACTGAGGTATCAGGGAAGCCCTATTAGGCTTATTGATGTTGTCCCACTGCTCATTGATGTTCTGTGCTCTGTTTATCTATTGTATATCTATCTACCTAGCTATCTATTTTCTATTGCTGTCTTTTCAAGTTCACTAACCTTTTCTTCTGCAGTGTCTACTGTGAATTTCATCTAACGCTTTTTTATCTTTTCAGGTATTGAGTTTATCATCTCTTGAAGTCAACTCCTGCCTTTTAAAATATTTTCTGTCTCTCTTTACCACACTTAACCTTTACCTTCTTTAATATGTGGGGTATATTTTTAATAGCTGTGTTAATAAATTGTCTATTATTTATTTATTTATTTTTGGCTGAGCCATGTGGCTTGCAGGATCTTATTAGTTACTTGACCAGGGATTGAACCCAGGCCCATGGCAGTGAAAGCATCAAGTCCTAACCACTGGACTTCCAGGGAAACCCCTCTATTAATTCTTTTATTTCTGTCATTTCTGTGTCTATTTCCAATAATTAACCTTTCTTTATTATGGGCCATATATTTTTTTTTCTTGCTTCTTTGCACACTTTGTAAGTTTTGATCAGATGCCAGGTATATATTTTGAATTTTATGTTGTTGGTGCTGGAGTTGTTTGTATTCCTTTAAATATTTTTGTTCTTTTTTTCTCTGGGAAGCAGTTATCTGGAAACAATTTTATCTTTTTGAGGCTTGCTTTTAAGTTTGTTAGGTGGTTTCAGAACATTTGGTCCTAGCGCTGAGGCAACACCCTCCTGAGGACCTCTACTCCATGCATGATGTATTAAGATGTCTTTCCACGCTGACTGATGGGAATATGGGCACTTCCTGACCTTATGTAAGCTCTGGAGATTGTTCCACCTGATTCTTTTTTTTCCCCCACAGTTTTATTGGGATATAATTGATATATAACATATAAAATTTTGTAAGTTTAAGGTATCTAACATGATAAATTGGTACATGTATATATTGTGAAATAATTACTACAGTTGGGTTAGTTAACACTTCCATCACCTCATATAATTCTTTTGTGTGTGTGTGGTGAGAACATTTAAGATTTACTCAATTAGAAACTTTCAGGTATATGATGGATTTTGTTAACAGTAGTCACCATGCTGTACATTAGAGCCCCAGAACTTACTCATCTCATAACTAGAAGTCTGTATCCTTTGACCAGTATCTCTCCATTTCCCTCATCCCCGCAGCCAGGGCAACTACCATTCTATTTCTATGAGTTCAGCTTTTTAAGAATCTACATGTAAGTGATATCATACAATATTTCTCTTTCTTTGTCTGACTTAATTCACTTTGTGTAACACCCTCAAGTTCCATCCATGTTCTTGAAAATGGTAGGAGGATTTCCTTCTTTCTCATGGCTGAATAATATCCCGTGTGTTTGTGTGTGTGTGTGTGTGTGTGTGTGTGTGTGTGTGTGTCTGTTTATAGATAGATAGGTAGATAGATAGATATCACATCTTCTTATATCTATTCATCCTTTGATGGATATTTAGGTTGTTTCGATATCCTGGCTGTTGTGAATAATGCTGAAATGAACATGGGAATGCAGATATCTCTTTGAGAGAGTGATTTAATTTCCTTTGGATATATATCCAGAAGTGGAATTGCTGGATCATATGGTAGTTCTAGTTTTAATTCTTTGAGGAATGTCCATAATGTTTTCCATAGTGGCTGCACCAATTTACATGCCCACCAAGAGTGCACCAGTGTTTCCTTTTCTCCACATCTTCACCTACACTAGTAATCTCTTGTGTTTTTTTTTTTTTTAAATTTTTTAATTTAATTTTATTTTTTTATACAGCAGGTTCTTATTAGTCATCCATTTTATACACATCAGTTTATACATGTCAATCCCAATCTCCCAATTCATCGCACAACCACCCCCGCCCCCTGCCGCTTTCCCCACTTGGTGTCCATACATTTGTTCTCTACATCTGTGTCTCAGTTTCTGCCCTGAAAACTGGTTCATCTGTACCATTTTTCTACATTCCACATATATGCAGAACGATACTTGTTTTTCTCTTTCTGACTTACTTCACTCTGTAAGAGTCTCTAGATCCATCCATGTCTCTAAAAATGACCCAGATTCGTTCTTTTTATGGCTAAGTTGTATTCCATTGTATATATGTACCACTTCTTCTTTATGCATTCAGCTGTCGATGGGCATTTAGGTTGCTTCCATGACCTGGCTACTGTAAGTAGTGCTGCAACGAACATTGGGGTGCATGTGTATTTTTGAATTATGGTTTTCTCTGGGTATATGCCCAGTAGTGGGATTGCTGGATCATAGGCTAATTCTGTTTTTGTTTTATTAAGGAAGCTCCATACTGTTCTCCATAGTGGCTGTATCAACTGACATTCCCACCAACAGTGCAAGAGGGTTCCCTTTTCTCCACACCCTCTCCAGCATTAGTTGTTTGTAGATATTCTGATGATACCTATTCTAACAGGTGTGAGGTGATACCTCATTGTAGTTTTGACTTGCATTTATCTAATAACTAGGGATGCTGAGCAGCGTTTCATGTGCTTCTTGGCCAACTGTATCTCTTCTTTGGAGAAATGTCTATTTAGGTCTTCTGCCCATTTTTGGATTGGGTTGTTTTTTTAATATTGAGCTGCATGAGCTGTTTATATATTTTGGAAATTAATCCTTTGTCCATTGATCCATTTGTAAATATTTTCTCCCATTCTGAGGGTTGTCTTTTCATCTTTTTTATGGTTTCCTTTGCTGTGCAAAAGCTTTTAAGTTTAATTAGGTCCCATTTGTTTATTTTTGTTTTTATTTCCATTACTCTAGGAGGTGGATCAAAAAAGATCTTGCTGTGATTTATGTCAAAGAGTGTTCTTCCTATGTTTTCCTCTAAGGGTTTTAGTGTCCGGTCTTACATTTAGGTCTCTAATCCATTTTGAGTTTATTTTTGTGTATGGTGTTAGGGAGTGTTCTAATTTCATTCTTTTCCATGTAGCTGTCCAGTTTTCCCAGCACCACTTATTGAAGAGACTGTGTTTTCTCCATTGTATATCCTTGCCTCCTTTGTCATAGATTAGTTGACCATAGGTGAGAGGGTTTATCTCTGGGCTTTCTATCTTGTCCCATTGATCTATATTTCTATTTTTGTGCCAGTACCATATTGTCTAAATTACTGTAGCTTTCTAGTATAGTTTGAATTCAGGGTGTCTGATTCCTCCAGCTCCGTTTTTTTCCATCAAGACTGCATTGGCTATTCGGGGTCTTTGTGTCACCATACATATTTTAAGATTTTTTGTTCTAGTTCTGTAAACAATGCCATTGGTAATTTGATAGGGATTGCATCGAATCTGTAGATTGCTTTGGGGAGTATAGTCATTTTCACAATATTGATTCTTCCAATCCAAGAACACGGTATATCTCTCCGTCTGTTAGTATCATATTTAATTTCTTTCATCAGTGTCTTATAGTTTTCTGCATACAGGTCTTTTGTCTCCCTAGGTAGGTTTATTCCTAGGTATTTTATTCTTTTTGTTGCAATGGCAAATGGGAATGTCTCCTGATTTTCTTTTTCAGATTTTTCATCATTAGTGTATAGGAATGCAAGAGATTTCTGTGCATTACTTTTGTATCCTGCAACTTTACCAAATTCATTGATTAGCTCTAGTAGTTTTCTGGTGGCATCTTTAAGATTCTCTATGTATAGTATCATGTCATCTGCAAACAGTGACAGTTTTACTTCTTAGTTTCCAATTTGTATTCCTTTTATTTCTTTTTCTTCTCTGATTGCTGTGGTTAGGACTTCCAAAACTGTTAAATAACAGTGTTGAGAGTGGACATCCTTGTCTTGTTCCTGATCTTAGAGGAAATGCTTTCAGTTTTTCACCATTGAGAGTGATGTTTGCTGTTGGTTTGTCACATATGGCCTTTATTATGTTGAGGTAGGTTCCCTCAATGCCCACTTTCTGGAGAGTTTTTATCATAAATGGGTGATAAATTTTGTGAAAAGCTTTTTCTGCATCTATTGAGATGATCATATGGTTTTTATTCTTCAATTTGTTAATATGGTGTATCACATTGATTGATTTGCATATATTGAAGAATCCTTGCATCCCTGGGATAAATCCCTCTTGATCATGGTGTATGATCCTTTTAATGTGTTGTTGGATTCTTTTTGCTAGTATTTTGTTGAGGATTTTCGCATCTATATTCGTCAGTGATATTGATCTGTAATTTTCTTTTCTTGTCGTATCTTTGTCTGGTTTTGGTATCAGGGTGATGGTGGCCTCATAGAATGAGTTTTGGAGTGTTCCTTTCTCTGCAAGTTTTTGGAAGAGTTTGAGAAGAATGGGTGTTAGCTCTTCTCTAAATGTTTGATAGAATTCACCTGTGAAGCCATCTGGTCCTGGGCTTTTGTTTGTTGGAAGATTTTTAATCACAGTTTCAATTTCGTTCCTTGTGATTGGTCTGTTCATATTTTCTACTCCTTCCTAGTTCAGTCTTGGAAGGTTATTCCTTTGTAAGAATTTGTCCATTTCTTCCAGGTTGTCCATTTTATTGGCATAGAGTTGCTCATAGTAGTCTGTTAGGATTCTTTGTATTTCTGCAGTGTCTGTTGTAACTTCTGCTTTTTCATTTCTAAGTTTATTGATTTGAGTCCTCTACCTCTTTTTCTTGATGAGACTGGCTAATGGTTTATCAATTTTGTTTATCTTCTCGAAGAAACAGCTTTTAGTTTTATTGATCTTTGCTATTGTTTTCTTTGTTTCTATTTCATTTATTTCTGCTCTGATGTTTATGATTTCTTTCCTTCTGCTAACTTTGGGTTTTGTTTGTTCTTCTTTCTCTAGTACCATTAGGTATAAGGTTAGATTGTTTATTTCAGATTTTTCTTGTTTCTTGAGGTAGGCTTGTATAGCTACAAACACTCCTCTTAGAACTGCTTTTGCTGAATGCCCTAGGTTTTGTATCATCATGTTATCATTGTCATTTGTCTCTAGGTTTTTTAAAATTTCCTCTTTGATTTGTTCAGTGATCTCTTGGTTATTTAGTAACATATTGTTAGCCTCCATGTGTTTGCGTTTTTTACATTTTTCTCCCTGTAATTGATTTCCAATCTAATAGTGTTGTGGTCAGAAAAGATGCTTGATATCATCTCAATTTTCTTAAATTTACTGAGGCTTGATTTGTGACCCAAGATGTGATATATCCTGGAGAATGTTCTGTGCATACTTGAGAAGAAAGTGTAATCTGCTGTTTTAGGATGGAATGTCCTATAAACATCAATTAAACCTATCTGGTCTGTTGTGTCATTTAAAGCTTGACTTTCCTTATTAATTTTCTGTTTGGATGATCGGTCCATTGGTGTAAGTGAGGTCTTAAAGTCCCCCACTATTATTGTGTTAATGTTGATTTCCTCTTTTATAGCTGTTAGCAGTGGCCTTATGTATTGTGGTGCTCCTATGTTGGGTGCATATATATTTATAATTGTTGTATCTTCTTCTTAGATTGATCTCTTGATCATTATATAGTGTCCTTCCTTGTCTCTTGTAACATTCTTTATTTTAATGTCTGTTTTATCTGATATGAGTATTGCTACTCCAGCTTTCTTTTGATTTCCATTTGTATGGAGTATCTTTTTCCATCACCTACTTGCAGTCTGTATGTGTCCCTAGGTCTGAAGTGGGTCTCTTTTAGACAGCATTTATATGGATCTTGTTTTTGTATCTATTCAGTGAGCCTGTGTCTTTTGGTTGGAGCATTTAATCCATTGACTTTTAAGGAATTATTGATATGTATGTTCCTATGACCATTTTTTAATTGTTTTGGGTTTATTTTTGTAGGTTGTTTTCTTCTCTTGTGGTTCCCACTTAGAGAAGTTCCTTTAGCATTTGTTATAGAGCTGGTTTGGTGGTGCTCAATTCTCTTAGCTTTTGCTTGTCTGTAAAGCTTTTGATTTCTCCATTGAATCTGAATGAGATCCTTGCAGGGTAGAGTAATCTTGGTTGTAGGTTCTTCCCTTTCATCACTTTAAATATGTCATGCCACTCCCTTCTGGTTTGTAGAGTTTCTGCTCAGAAATCAGCTGTTAACTTTATGGGAGTTACCCTGTGTCTTATTTGTCATTTTTCCCTTGTTGCTTTCAACAGTTTTTGTCTTTAATTGTTGTCAGTTTGATTACTATGTGTCTCAGCGTGTTTCTCCTTGGTTTATCTTGTATGGGACTCTCTGCACTTCCTGGACTTGGGTGGCTATTTCCTTTCCCATGTTAGGGAAGTTTTTGACTATAATCTCTTCAAATATCTTCTCGGGTCCTTTCTCTCATTTCTTTCTAGGATCCCTATAATGCGAATGTTGTTGCGTTTAATGTTGTCCAGAGGTCTTTTAGGCTGCCTTCATTTCTTTTCATTCTTTATTCTGTTCCACAGCAGTGAATTCCACCATTCTGTCTTCCAGGTCACTTATCCGTTCTGCCTCAGTTATTCTGCTATTGATTCTTCCTAGTGTAGTTTTCATTTCAGTTATTGTATTGTTCCTCTCTGTTTCTTTGTTCTTTAATCCTTGTAGGTCTTTGTTAAACATTTCTTGCATCCTCTCTATCTTTGCCTCCGTTGTTTTTCTGAGGTCCTGGATCATCTTCACTATCATTATTCTGAATTATTTTTGTGGAAGGTTGCCTATCTCCATTTAGTTGTTTTTCTGGGGTTTTATATTGGTCCTTCATCTGGTACATGGCCCTCTGCCTTTTCATCCTGTCTGTCTTTCTGTGAATGTGGTTTTTGTTCCACAGGCTGTAGGATTGTAGTTCTTCTTGCTTCTGCTGTCTGCCCTCTGGTGGATGAGGCTATCTAAGAGGCTTGTGCAAGTTTCCTGATAGGAGGGACTGATGGTGGGTAGAGCTGACTGTTGCTCTGGTGGGCAGAGCTCAGTAAAACTTTAATCTGCTTGACTGCTGATGGGTGGGGCTGGGTTCTCTCCCTGTTTGTTGTTTGGCCTGAGGTGACCCAACACTGGAGCCTACCTGGGCTCTTTGGTGGGGCTAATGGCGGACTCTGGGAGGGCTCACACCAAGGAGTACTTCCCAGAACTTCTGCTGCCGGTGTCCTTGTCCTCACAGCCACCCCCCACCTCTGCAGGAGACCGTCCAACACTAGCAGGTAGGTCTGGGTCAGTCTCCCCTGTGGTCACTGCTCCTTCCCCTGGGTCCCTATGCCCACACTACTTTGTGTGTGCCCTCCAAGAGTGGAGACTCTGTTTCCCCCAGTCCTGTCGAAGTCCTGCAATCAAATCCCGCTAGTCTTCAAAGTCTGATTCTCTAGGAATTCCTCCTCCCATTACTGGACCCCCAGGGTGGGAAGCCTGACGTGGGGCTCAGAACCTTCATTCCAGTGGGTGGACTTCTGTGGTATGTGTTCTCCAGTCTTGAGTCACCCACCCAGCAGTTATGGGATTTGATTTTATTGTGATTGCATCCCTCATACCATATCATTGTGGCTTCTCCTTTGTCTTTGGATGTGGGGTATCTTTTTTGGTGAGTTCCAGTGTGTTCCTGTCGATGATTGTTCAGCAGTCAGTTGTGATTCCGGTGCTCTTGAAAGAGGGAATGAGAGCACATCCTTCTACTCCGCCATCTTGAACCAGTCAAATTAAAAACTTATATGTAAGACCTGAAACAATAAAACTCCTGGAAGAAAACATAAGGAAAAATTTCCTTGACATTGGTCTTGGCAAAGATTTTTTGAGTATGACATAAAAAGCAAAAGTAACAAAAGCAAAAATCAGCAAGTTGGATTACATCAACGTAAAATGTATCTGCACAGCAAAAGAAACAATCAGAAAAATGAAAAGACAACCAATGGAATGAGAGAAAATATTTGCAAGCTACCTATCTGATAAGAGATCAATATCCAAAATATATAAGTAATTCATACAACTCAATAGCAAAATCCAAACAATCTGATTGAAAAATGGGCAAGGGACTGAAGATACATATTGCCAAAGAAGACATGCAGATATCCACAGGTATATGAAAAGGTGATTGACATCATTAATCATCAGGGAAATGCAAAGGAAAACCATAATGAGATATCAACTCATAGCTATTAGAATGGCCATCACCAA
This sequence comes from Lipotes vexillifer, assembly GCF_000442215.2. Taxonomy (NCBI): domain Eukaryota; kingdom Metazoa; phylum Chordata; class Mammalia; order Artiodactyla; family Lipotidae; genus Lipotes; species Lipotes vexillifer. The sequence goes on from NW_006774600.1 coordinate 23,442, forward strand.
CCAGACAAGAGATAACAGAAACAATAAGCGAATTTCAGAGGCCTGGGAAGTCCAAGATCAAGGTGTCAGCAGATTTGGTGTCTGGACTGACTTTGAAACTTTATGAGGAGCCGCCACATTCTGTCATCATTTGGACAGTGCCTTATAAACAGTCCTCAACTGACCAACAAAGAACTGCTTGGTTTATGGATGGCAGTTGTAAGCAGGACTTCTCAAACTTTCATGATTATGTGAATAACCCCAGTCACCAGGGTATCTTGTTAAAATGCAAATTCTGATTTGATGGCAGAGTAGAAGGAAATGCTCTCACTCCCTCTTGTGAGAACACTGGAATCACAGCTAACTTCTGAACAATCATCCACAGGACTGCGAGAAACAGAGACTCCACTCTTGGAGGGCACACACAAAGCAGTGTGGTTATCGGGACCCAGGGGAAGGAGCAGTGACCCCATAGGAGACTGAAGCAGACCTACCTGCTTGTGTTGGAGGGTCTGCTGCAGAAGTGGGGGGTGGCTGTGTCTCACCGTGAGGACAAAGACACCGTCAGCAGAAGTTCTGGGAAGTATTCCTTGGCGTGCGCCCTCCCGGAATCTGCCATTAGCCCCACCAAAGAGCCCAGGCAGATTCCAGTGTTGGCTTGCCTCAGACCAAACAACAAAGAGGGAGGGAACACAGCCCCCCACCCCCCATCAGCAGACAAGCAGATTAAAGTTTTACTGAGCTCTGCCCACCAGAGCAACAGCCTGCTCTACCCACCACCAGTCCCTGCCATCAGGGAACCTGCACAAGCCTCTTACATAGCCTCATCCACCAGAGGGCAGAGAGCAGAAACAAGAAAAACTACAATTCTGCAGCCTGTGGAACAAAAACCACATTCACAGAAAGACAGACAAGATGAAAAGACAGAGGGCTATGTACCGGATGAAGGACCAAGATAAAACCCTAGAATAACAACTAAATGAAGTGGAGATTGGCAACCTTCCAGATAAAGAATTCAGAATGATGATAGCGGAGATGATCCAGGACCTCGGGAAAAGAATGGAGGCAAAGATTGAGAAGATGCAAGAAATGTTTAACAAAGACCTAGAAGAATTAAAGAACAAAGAAGAAGATGAACAATACAATAACTGAAATGAAAACTATACTAGAAGGAATCAATAGCAGAATAACTGAGGCAGAAGAACGGGTAAGTGACCTGGAAGACAGAATGGTGGAATTCACTGCTGTGGAACAGAATAAAGAAAAAAGAATGAAAAGAAATGAAGACAGCCTAAGAGACGTCTGAGACAACATTAAACACAACAACATTCACATTATAAGAGTCCCAGAAAGAGAAGAGAGAAAGGACCCGAAAAAATATTTGAAGAGATTATAGTCGAAAAGTTCCCTAACATGGGAAAGGAAGTAGCCACCCAAGTCCAGGAAGTGCAGAGAGTCCCATACAGGATAAACCCAAGGAGAAGCACGCCGAGACACATAGTACTCAAAGTGGCAAAAATTAAAGACAAAGGAAAATTATTCACAGCAGCAAGGGAAAAACAACAAATAACATACAAGGGAACTCCCATAAGGTTAACAGCTGATTTCTCAGCAGAAACCCTACAAGCCAGAAGGGAGTGGCATGACATATTTAAAGTGATGAAAGGGGAGAACCTACAACCAAGATTACTCTACCCAGCAAGGATCTCATTCAGATTCAATGGAGAAATCAAAAGCTTTACAGACAAGCAAAAGCTAAGAGAATTCAGCATCACTGAATCAGTTCTACAACAAATGGTAAAGGAACTTCTCTAAGTGAGAAACACAAGGGAAGAAAAGGACCTAAAAAACAAACCCAAAACAATTAAAAAATGGTCATAGGAACATACATATTGATAATTACCTTAAATATGAATAGATTAAATGCTCCAACCAAAATACACAGGGTTGCTGAATGGATACAAAAACAAGACCCATATATATGCTGTCTACAAAAGACCCACTTCAGACCCAGGGACACATACAGACAAAGTGAGGGGATGGAAAAAGATATTCCATGCAAATGATAATCAAAAGAAAGTTGGAGTAGCAATACTCATATCAGATAAAATAGACTTTAAAGGAAAGAAAGTTGCAAGAGACAAGGAAGGACACTACATAATGATCAAGGGATCCATCCAAGAAGAAGATATAACAATTTTAAATATAGATGCACCCAACATAGGATCACCTCAATGCACAAGGCAACTGCTAACAGCTATAAAAGAGGAAGTTGACAGTAACACAGTAATAGTGGGGGACTTTAACACGTCACTTACACCAATTGACAGATCATCCAAACAGAACATTAATAAGGAAACACAAGCTTTAAATGACACAATAGACCAGATAGGTTTAATTGATATTTATAGAACATTCCATCCAAAAACAGCAGATTACACTGTCTTCTAAAGTGTGCACGGAACATTCTCCAGGATAGATCACATCTTGGGTCACAAATCAGGCCTCATTAAATTTAGAAAATTGAAATCGTAGCAACAGCTTTTCTGACCACAACGCTATTAGATTAGAAATCAATTACAGGAAAAAAAACATAAAAAAACACAAACACATAGAGGCTAAATACTACGTTACTAATTAACCAAGAGATCACTGAAGAAATCAAATAGGAAATTAAAACATACCTAGAGACAAATGACAATGAAAACATGATGATCCAAAACCTATGGGATGCAGCAAAAGCAGTTCTATGAGGGAAGTTTATAGCAATACAATCCTACCTCAAGAAACAACAAACATCTCGAATAAATAATCTTACCTTTCACCTAAAGGAACTAGAGAAATAAGAACAAACAAAACCCAAAGTTAGTAGAAAGAAAGAAGTCATAAATATCAGAGCAGATATAAATCAAATAGAAACAAAGAAAACAACAGCAAGATCAATAAAACTGAAAGCTGGTTCTTTGAGAAGATAAACAAAAGTGATAATCCATTAGCCAGACTCATCGAAAAAAAGAGGGAGAGGACTCAAGTCAATAAAATTAGAAATGAAAAAGAAGAGTTACAACAGACATCGCAGAAATACAAAGCATCCTAAGAGATTACTAGAAACAACTCTATGCCAATAAAATGGACAACGTGGAAGAAATGGACAAATTCTCACAAAGGTATAACCTTCCAAGACTGAACCAGGAAGAAATAGAAAATATGAACAGACCAATCACAAGTAATGTAATTACAACTGTGATTAACAATCTTCCAACAAACAAAAGTCCAGGAACAGATGGCCTCACAGATGAATTCTATCAAACATTTAGAGAAGAGCTAACACCCATTCTTCTCAAACTCTTCCAAAAAATTGCAGAGGAAGGGACACTCCCAAACTCATTCTATGAGACCTCCATCACCCTGATACTAAAACCAGACAAAGATACTACAAAAAAAGAAAACTACAGACCAATATCACTGATGAATATAGATGCAAAAGTCATCAACAAAATACTAGCAAACAGAATCCAACAACACATTAAAAGGATCATACACCATGGCCAAGTGGGATTTATCCCAGGGATGCAAGGATTCTTAAATATATGTAAAGCAATCAGTGTGATACACCATATTAACAAATTGAAGAATAAAAACCATATGATCATCTCAATAGATGCAGAAAAAGCTTTTCACAAAATTTATCACCCATTTATGATAAAAACTCTCCAGAAAGTGGGCATGGAGGGAACCTACCTCAACATATTAAAAGCCATATACGACAAACCCACAGCAAACATCATTCTCAATGGTGAAAATCTGAAAGCATTTCTTCCAAGATCAGGACGATGACAAGGATGTCCACTCTCACCTCTATTATTCAACATAGTTTTCAAAGTCCTATCCATGGCAATCAAAGATAAAGAAGTAAAAGGAATACAAATTGGAAAAGAAGAAGTAAAACTGTCACTGTTTGCAGATGACACGATACCATACGTACAGAATCCTAAAGATGCTACCGGAAAACTACTAGAGCTAATCAATGAATTTGGTAAAGTTGCAGGATACAAAAGTAATGCACAGAAATCTCTTGCATTCCTATACACTAATGATGAAAAATCTGAAAAAGAAAATCAGGAGACACTCCCATTTGCCATTGCAACAAAAAAATAAAATACCTAGGAATAAACCTACCTAGGGAGACAAAAGACCTGTATGCAGAAAACTATAAGACACTGATGAAAGAAATAAAAGATGGTACAAATAGATGGAGAGATATACCATGTTCTTGGATTGGAAGAATCAATATTGTGGAAATGACTATACTACCCAAAGCCATCTACAGATTCAATGCAATCCCTATCAAATTACCAATGGCATTTTTAGAGAACCGGAACAAAATGTCTTAAAATTTGTGTAGAGACACCAGAGACTGAATAGCCAAAACGGCCGTTAGGGGAAAAAACGGAGCTGGAGGAATCAGACTCCGTGACTTCAGAGTATCCTGCAAATGTATAGTAATCAAACAGTATGGTACTGGCAGAAATTTTGATCAATGGAGTAGGACAGAAAGCCCAGAGATAAACCCACGCACCTATGGTCAACTAATCTATGACAAAGGAGGCAAGGATATACAATGGAGGTCAGTTTCTTCACTAAGTGTGCTGTGAAAACTGGACAGCTACATGTAAAAGAATGTAATTAGAACACTCCCTAACACCATACACAAAAATAAACTCAAAATTGATTAGAAACCTAAATATAAGACCGGACACTATAAAACTCTTAGAGGAAAACATAGGAAGAACACTCTGACATAAATCACAGCAAGATCTTTTTTGATCCACCTCCTAGAGTAATGGAAATAAAAACAAAAGTAAAAAAATAGGACCTTGGGCTTCCCTGGTGGTGCAGTGGTTGAGAGTCCGCCTGCCGATGCAGGGGACACGGGTTCCTGCCCTGGTCCAGGAAGATCCCGCATGCCGCGGAGTGGCTAGGCCCATGAGCCACAAGTAATGAAATTGCAACTGTGATTAGCACTGAGCCTGCGCGTCCGGAGCCTGTGCTCCACAACGGGAGAGGCCACAACAGTGAGAGGCCCACATACTACAAAAAAAAAAAAAAAGAAAGCAAGACCTTTTCAATCCACCTCCTAGAATAATGGAAATAAAAACAAAAATAAACAAATGGGACCTAATGAAGCTTAAAAGCTTTTGCATAGCAAAGGAAACTACAAACAAGACAAAAAGACAACCCTCAGAATGGGAGAAAATGTTTGCAAATGAATCAACAGACAAAGGATTAATCTCCAAAATATATAAACAGCTCATGTAGCTCAATATTAAAGATAAAGAATCCAATCCACAAATGGGCAGAAGACCTAAATAGACATTTCTCCAAAGAAGAGATACAGATGGCCAAGAAGCACATGAAAAGCTGCTCAACATCACTAATTATTAGAGAAATGCAAATCAAAACTACAATGAGGTATCACCTCCCACCAGTTAGAATGGGCATCATCAGAAAATCTACAAAGAAGAAATGCAGGAGAGGGTGTGGAGAAAAGGGAACCCTCTTGCACTGTTAGTGGGAATGTAAATTGATACAGCCACTATGGAGAACAGTATGGCAGTTCCTTAAATAACTAAAAATAGAATTATCATATGACCCAGCAATCCCACTACTGGGCATATACCCTGAGAAAACCATAATTCAAAAAGATACATGCACCCCAATGTTCAGTGCAGCACTCTCTACAATAGCCAGGTCATGGAAGCAACCTAAATGCCCGTCGAAAGACGAATGGATAAAGAAGATGTGGACATATATACAATGGAATATTACTCAGCCATAAAAAGGAATGAAATTGGGTCATTTGTAGACGTGGATGCATCTAGGGACTGTTATACAGAGTGAAGCAAGTCAGAAAGAGAAAAACAAATATCATATATTAATGCATGTATGTTGAACCTGGAAAAATGGTACAAATGAACTGGTTTGCAGGGCCGAAAGTGAGACACAGATGTAGAGAACAAACGTATGGACACCCGGGGGGAAAGTGGTGGGGGTGGTGGTGGTGTTGTGATGAATTGGGAGATTCGGATTGACATATATACACTAATATGTATAAAATGGATAACTAGTAAGAACCTGCTGTATAAAAAATAAAATTCAAAAATTAAATAAAAATTAAAATAAACCATTTTTCTTATAAAAAGTGTTTAATATATTTTGAGTTAATTTTTTTTATGACTGGTATAAGACAGGGATCCAATTTTATTTTCTGCATGTGATTATCCATTTTTTCCAACACCATTCATTGACGAGACCATTATTTCTCCATTGAGTATTCCTGGCTTCCTTGTCAAATATTAGCTGGCTGTAAATACATGGTTTATTTTGAGGTTCTTAATTCTGTTCCATTGGTCTTTGTGTCCCTTTTTACTCCATTATCATAGTGTTTTACTCCTATATCATAGTGTTACTATAGTTTTGTAATATAGTTTGAAATCAAGAAATCTGATGCCTTCAGCTTTGTTCTTCTTTCTCAGGATGCTTTGGCTATTCAGGGTCTTTTGGTTTCATATGAATTTTAGATGTTTTTAGATTGTTTTTTCTATTTCTGTAAAAAATGCTATAGGAATTTTGATAGTGATTGCATTGAATCTTTAGATGGTTTTGAGTAGTATTTTACCTGATTCCTTCTGGTATTCTTTCCCTGGTTCTGGATAGTCTTCTTCCACACATGTCCTAATCAGTGCACAGCTGATAAATCAAGGGCAATTTTCTACAGATCTCTGAAGCTCCCTCTAATCTGGTCTGTACATTCTAGTTATTTTGGAGTCCCCAGTCTCTGAACTTAGTCTCTTTGACTCAAGGGACCTCTGGCTTTTGTTAGGGTCTCCCTTCCTGAGCTGCAGCTCGCACATACTCTATAGGAAGAGCTTTGGGAAATCTTAGGGTTTACATTGTTTGTCTACCTTCTCTCAAGTGTCACTGCCCTGTGACGCCTGTTTTCCAATGTCTGAAAACCATTGTTTTATGTTTTCTCATTTTTTAATACAGGTTTTATTTTTTAGAATAGTTTTCGATTTACAGAAAAAATTGAGATGATAGTAGATATTGTAGATAGTCCAATACCCCACACCTTGTTTCCCCTGTTATTACTATCGTTCATTAGTACAATACACTTGTCATAATTAATGAACCAATATCAATACATGACTACTAACTGTTGTTCATAGTTCATTTATATTGCTTTAGTTTTTAACCTGATGTCCCTTTTCTAGGACCCCATTCAGGATTCTACATACATTTAGTTGTAATATCTCTTTAGACTCCTCTTGGTTATGGCAGCTTTTCAAATTTTCCTTGTTTTCGATTACCTTGACACTTTTGAGAAGTTCTGGTTAGATGTTTTGTAGGATGTTCTACTACTGGACTTTGATATTTTTTTCATGATATGACTGGGATTATGGGTTACTGGGAGAAAGACCACAGAGGTAAAGTGGTCATCTCACCATAGCAAGGCTACATACTATCGACATGATTTGTGACTGTTGATGTTGAGCTTGATCACCTGGCTGAAGTAGTGTTTGTTTCTCAGGTTTTTCTACTGTAAAGTTATTCTTTTGCCCACTTTCCATGCTGTACTCTTTGGAAGGAAGCCACTATTTGCAGTCCTCACCTAAGGAATGGGGAGGTGTATTCCCCCTCCTTCAGGGCAGAATATCCACATAAATTATTTGGAATAATTCTGCACAAAACATTTGTCTCTTCTCCCTCATTTGTTACTTTATTCTGTCATTTATTTATGTTAGTGTAGACTCATGGATATTTATTTTATACTTTGCTTTATAATCCAGTACTACTTTATTTTCTTTACCAATTGTTTCAGCTTTGGCCACTGGGAACTCAGTGGTTTCTGTACTCATTCGATATACACCCATCTATGTGGCTTTTTGGGTTTTTTGAGTACTTCCCCACTTTCTGACAGTACAAAATGCTCTAGGCTCATCTTCTGTAATTCTTGCCCCAGTCTTAGAATCAGCCATTTCTCGAAGGAGCCCTTTCTTTTTATTGGAAAATCATATTAGAAACCAAGATCTGGTCACTAGGTATGCTTGTTGCTACAGGGGTATCTTTACTTTTTTTAGGTCCTCTAAGTTGACAGAGCAAAAAATATATGCGTGCATACTAAGCTGTGTATATACACATATCTATGAATATTTCTTTTCTTTTTTTTTTTTGTTTGTTTGTTTTTTTGTGGTACGCGGGCCTCTCACTGCTGTGGCCTCTCCCGTTGAGGAGCACAGGCTCCGGACGCTCAGGCTCAGCAGCCATGGCTCACGGGCCCAGCCGCTCCGCGGCACGTGGGATCCTCCCAGACCGGGGCACGAACCCGCGCCCCCTGCATTGGCAGGCGGACTCCCAACCACTGCGCCACCAGGGAAGCCCTCTATGAATATTTCTATATGTAACCGTCTGTACCTATATTAAGCCAGGCATGAATTCATACTGATGTCTCAAGCTATAATCTATTACTACATGGATCATTTGAGGAAATTATTTTTAGTTAAATTTAATTTATTTTTTTGATTAAAGTAGTTCAGAAGAGTAAAAGGGCATGTAATGAAAATCTTCCTTTCTACCCTTTCTTAACATCCAGCTGTTTTCCGTCTTGGAGGTAACAAACCTTACCATTTTCTGTAGGGGAATTGAGATGGGCAGAAGACCTTCGTAGGACCTGTGAAAAAGTTAATTTTTTTAAAATAATTTAATTTATTTATTTATTTTTGGCTGCGTTGCTGCATGCAGGCTTTCTCTAGTTGTGGCAAGCGGGGGGCCACTGTTCCTTGCGGTGAGCGGGCTTCTCATTGCAGTGGCTTCTCTTGTTGCAGAGCACAGGGTCTAGGTGCGCGGGCTTCAGTAGTTGTGGCTTGTGGGATCTAGAGCGCAGGCTCGGCAGTTGTGGCGCACGGGCTTAGCTGCCCTGGGGCATGTGGGATCTTCCTGGACCAGGGCTCGAACCCGTGTCCCCTGCATTGGCAGGCAGATTCTCAACCATTGTGCCACCAAGGAAGCCCAAAATGTTAATTTTTAAAGCAGGTTTACATATCTACTTCAATTTTAACCTACATGAGAATCAATCGAAGAAAACAGTACCAATACCATTTTATTTTTGAAGTTTTCTTTTTTCTTTTCTTTTCTTTTCTTTTTTTTTTTTTTGGCTGCACCCCAGGTGGCCTATGGGATCTTAGTTCCCTGGCCAGGGATCAAACCCGGGCCCCCTGCAGTGGAATTGTGGAGTCCTAACCACTGTACTGCCAGGGAATTCCCCCAATATCATTTTTACAGTAAGGAAACTGGGGAATAAAAATCTGTTTTCCTCCTAAATTAAAAAAAAAAATGCGTAAACGTGTTTTGTGGACAATTTAAGAAACAATATAGGAACAACCAAACTTTAGAGTCAGGATTTGACTGTGTTATATAAATCCCATCTCTGCTGGTTTCCAGTGATTTGACCATGCCGTATGTTTTAAACTCTGAGTCTCAATATTTTTATCTGAATATTGGGATAATAATAACCATCTAATACAGCCATTAATTATATTTGCAATGCACTCAATCTTGTGCCTGGCATAAACTGTTCAATGAATGATAGTTATTATTATTTTTGAGTTATAGTGGTTGAGCATAAAACAAACTGTTTTATTATATGCCAGTGAGATTTATTTAAGTTAGCCTCAAATATTGGATAGCAGGAACTCTGCCATCTAGGCAGGTCCATTGGCAGGAAAGTATCATGTTCTGTATTTGAACAACAAATCTTTGGGGCAAGGTTCTTGCTTCCGCCTCTTGATAGAAATGCAAAGTCAAATTTTTATAAAATAAGTTACTAAAATTTCTTTTTGCCTTCAATATATATTGGAGTTTCCTTCCCGTATTTAAAGCATTTGGGGGAAGACCTTTATTTATTTATTTATTTATTTATTTATTTTTTTGCGGTACGTGGGCCTCTCCCTGTTGTGGCCTCTCTCGTTGCGGACGGAGCACAGGCTCTGGACGCACAGGCTCCGCGGCCATGGCTCACGGGCTCAGCCGCTCCGCGGCATGTGGGATCCTCCCGGACCGGGGCACGAACCCGTGTCCCCTGCATTGGCAGGCGGACTCCCAACCACTGCACCACCAGGGAAGGCCAGGAAGGCCTTTAATTTGTACCCTGATCTGAGAACTTTAAATAGGGATGAAATTCTAAATAAATCTAAGTGACAATTTGATAGTAAGAGAGGACATTTCTCTCTACCTAAGCTGCTCTTGACAATGGACACTTAACCAGGCTAATCAAATGTGACGTCTATCATCAAAATTAGTAAGGCATGAAAAACCTTTATCATATCATTCATTACATTGCCCATTTGAAAATATGATCTCTTGTGCTTTCTTATGCATATGGCTGATTTGCTTTGCTGTGCAACAGAAACTAACATGGTATTGTGAAGCAATTATACTCCAATAAAGATCTATTTAAAAAAAAAAAAGAATGGTCACTTGGTGTTCCCTCTGCAAAGTGAGGGTTTTAGGTTTTTAGGAGAATGTTTAATGGTCCAGGATTTGCCAGTCCCTGTGGAAGTCATTTTATGTTCATGGTTGCAAAAGAGCTACTGACCTCTTGCATAATTAGAATTCTTTATCTTCTACTGTTTTTAACTTGGACAGTTTGTAAATAATTTAGTGCTACTTTCTCCAAAGGTTATATCCTTCCCCAAGTTTATTTCCATGGTGGTCTTATTTAATCCTTATTAAGAAGAGAGAACTCACTGATATCCATTGTAGGGATGAGTTAATTAAGGCAAAGAGGATATGCAAGTATTTCCAGATTTACTCATAGTCTGACTCTCTTTTCCTTTTGTATTTAACAAATACAGTTATTAACTCATATATATATACACACACATATATCCAAGTTAGTGTATTATATTTCTTTTTATTTTAAGCTTTGTTTTGTTTTTCATTTCCAGGTGCATTTTCAAATTAACCTCTCATTTTGTCATAAAGTCATTCACTTTTGTAATTAGTCATTATGCAATGGTGCTTGTCCTGTTTATGTCTCACTTTTTATAATTTACCAAGGGATTTCCAGCTAACTAAACCTCAGTCAGCTCATTTTATGATTTAGGAAAATGCAGATTTCGTCTAATTGGTGAACCAATGTCTGTTTATTAGATAACCTCATGAAGTGCAGAATCTAAGGAATAACTTTTTTAAACCAGAGACTTGCCAGTTTGAATAAAAATGCTTCTATGGGCATTTGGAAATAAAATGCAACTTTGGCTTGGTAATTGTAGCTTGACAGATCTGTTACTAAATTCCAGCACACAGGGAATTCTAAAGGTGAATTGTCAACTTGCTACAAGGTTTTCAAGCAGGGTCCATAACAGGTGTATGCAAGTCCACAAATGTCAGGATTTGGCAGATATTGCTTGATAAGATTGTATTGGGAGACTTTCCTGGTGGTGCAGTGGTTAAGAATCCACCTTCCAATGCAGGGGACGTGGGTTTGATCCCTGGTCGGGGAACTAAGATCCAACATGCTGCAGGGCAACTAAGCCCACGCACCGCAGCTGCTGAGCCTGCATGCCACAACTAGAGAGAAGCCTGTGCACTGCAACGAAAGATCCCACATACTGCAATGAAGATCCCACGTGCTGCAACTAAGACCTGATGCAGCCAAATAAATAAATAAAATTTAAAAAAAAAGTGACAGATGATGTTTAAAAACAAGATTGTATTGGGTTTTGAAAGACTGGGTAAAAATACGTGATAATACATAGTTCTGGTGTTTCCCAGTGGTTGCTAGACCTATGTGTACAAAATTATCTTTACTAACTTAATACATAAAAATACATTTGACCTTTGAACAATGTGGGTGTGAGAGGGACCGACCCCCTGTGCAGTCGAAAATCCATATATAACTTGACTCCCCAAAAACTTGACTACTAATAGCCAACTGTTGACCGGAAGCCTTACTGATAAACACTCTGTGGACACATGTTTTGTATGTTACATGTATTATATACAGTATTCTTACAATAAAGTAAGCTAGAGAGAAGGAAATGTTATTAAGAAATTATAAGGAATAGAAAATACCCTTACTGTACTGTACTGTATTTAGCGATACCATAGGTTTATGTCATCTGTTTACAAGATGAATCATCTGTTAGTACCTACTTCATTATTATTATTCTTTTTTGTGTGGAGGCATTGAAACCTCTTGATTTGTTCAGATTATTTAACATACAATGATGCAACTGTGACCCCAAAGTGTGCAAAGTTAAAGCCTTCAACTGCAGCTGAGAGGAGAGGACAGGAACGGTACACCTGGGCACTGGGGTGAATCAGGAGGGCAGCCTCCTCCCCAGGGCCAGGGATGGGGTGGCCTGAGGAGCAGGGCCTGGATAGTCCAGGGCCAAGGGAAGGGGGCAGAGACCTTCCTCTGGCCTAGGTCAGGAGCCCAGAAGTGCCACACGGCTGAGGGGGCAGCAGCCCAGGAAGGGGCCAGAGGAAGGGCCAGGAGAGCACCATTTCTGGGGTGGGGCTAGGGAGGGCGGTGCCCTATAGGAGAGGCCGGGGGGGGGGGCCACCTGTCCCAGGGGTGGGAGCCGGGCTGGAGCAGGCTGCAATGAGAAAGACCTGAGGCAGGCACAGGGCTTGAGAGCCCAGGTTGGCTGGGCTCAGGGGAGCTGAAGAAGGAGGAACCTGGGGGGGCTCCCAGGGCAGCCCGGCCTGGGAGCAGTCCTGAACCTGTGGCGGAAGCCCAGAGAGGGGCCACAGAGCCTCAGGGCCTCCCCTCCTCTCTCCCTGGAAAGGAGCTGGGGAACCAGTAGTGCAAATCTGTGGACGACTCAGTTATGGAGGGAGGCTGTGCCCAAAGAGGGACCCTGGGACACAAACCCTCTGCCGCCTTGGCCTCCACCACCGTCCTCAGTACAGCCGCTTCTCGTAAGAGTGCAGGCCGTGGACACCATCCTTCATCTGAGCTGACATGGTCTGCTTCTCAAACTTGAGCTCTCCTGAGTACATGGACCTCAGGACAGACAGGCTACGGGCACCAAAATCGTGGCAGCCGTGCTGGATCCCACCACGAGGTAGGGCCCGAGCTTCTGAATGGAGCCTTTGTCCTGGATGGAGCACGCGACGCCCTGCGTGACCTTCACCGTATCTCCCTCGCTGAAGTAACGCTTCTGGCTGCTGCTGCTCTTCTCCATGGCGTCCAGTGAGCCCATGCCCTGGTACTTCTTGAGCCTCACACCATCCAAGAGGAAGTACTCTCCAGGGGCCGCCATGGTGGTGGCGAGCAGGGAGCCCATCATCACTGTGGAAGCTCCAGGGGCCAGGGCCTTGACCGCATGCCCCACGATCTGGATGCCACCATCGGCTAGGACTGGCACCCCGAAGCGCCGGGTATACTCAGCCACCTTGTACACGGCAGTGCCCTGGGGCTGACGACAGGCCATCACTTCTTCTTGGGTGATGCAGATGGAGCCACAGCCCATGCCCACACGCAGCCCATCCGCACCAGCGTCAATCAGGTTGTTGGCCTGAGCTGCTGTCACCACATTTCCCCCAGTCACCTGGAGGTGGGGGTACTTCTGCTTGATGTGGTGCACCATGGCGATCTGATATACAGAGTTCCCTTGGGATGAGTTCAGCACTATGACGTCGGCGCTCACCTGGGTGAGCAGGTCCAGGTGGTATTTGTCATCCTCGTGGGTGCCCATGGCCGCCCCACACAGCAGCTGCTTGTGGGAATCCTTGGAGGCCAGAGGGTAGTCCTGGTTCTTCTTCAGGTCAGTGCGGGCAATCAGGTCAGACGAGCAAGCTCGTCTTGCTCATTGACAATGAATGGGCAGCTTCCCTTTCTTGCTGTGCTGCAGGATCTCATTTGCCTCTTTTAGTGTCATACCCACTAGAGCCACCACCAGCTCATTCCACGGTGTCATCACCTCACTGAGGAGGGTGTGTGGTCCTTCTCGGTGAGGGAGTCGATGTCTTGGGAGGTGACGACGCCCACCAGCTTGCTGGTGCCCGTCTCAGTGATGGGGATGCCGGAGAAGCCATGCTGGATCTTGGCCTCCAGCGCCTCGCCCACGGTGTGTGAGGGACTCAGCACCACAGGGTCCGTGATGAAGCCCTGTTCAAACTCCTTGACCTTCTGGACCTCGTTGGCCTGCAACTCTGGAGTGCAGTTGTGGTGAATGAAACCGATACCGCCCATCAGAGCCATTGTGATGGCCATGTCAGCCTCTGTCACAGTGTCCATGGGGGAGGAGATGAGTGGCGTCTTCAGCATGATTTTCCAAGTCAGGGCTGAAATCAGGTCCACCTCATCAGCTGTGAAGTCTGTGAATCCTCGGAGAATCAGGAAATCTCTGGGAAGAGGGGAAAGTGAATGTTACTGGGTGAGGAGGGGTCCCTGAAAAGGGAAGGGCCTGCCACACTAGGGGAAGCATCACAGCGGGTGGGGAGAGGAACAGAGCCTCTGAGCCCCATGCCATGTCAGGACTGAACCACCCTCATGCCCCCTGCTAGCATCTTGTTGACTTTAGCCCCTTTATTGTCTTAAATGATATAAAAAATTGTAGGTGTTATATGTACTACTAACGCTAGACATCAGAAGTGAAATAAATTGGTATTCCCTGGTGGTCGAGTGGTCAGGACTCCGAGCTTCCACTGCAAGGGGCACTTTTTTGATCCCTGGTCGGGGAACTAAGATTAGGCATGCCGTGTGGCATGAGCAAAAAAAAACAATGAAAAAAAATAATGTGAAAAAGAAATTCATATTTATTTACAGGTATAATGATTCTTGCATTGATAACGAAGGAGCAGCTATATGATTGCTTTATGGTAGCCTAGTAATTTACACAGTTGCTTCGTGGTAGCCTAGCACATACACTAATGAATTAATAATCTGTAAGTGTTTATGTGCATAAGTTTTGATAAATTTTAACTTTTTAATAATGGATATGTGTATATTTTATGGCAGTAAATGATAAAATAGGCTAGTTCCTACATATATTTTATGCATTTGTGACATACTTATTTTTTCTTAATTTTTTGATATTTTAGGCTATATAGTTTGTCTATGAATTTTTTTCAAATTGTCTTAAATCTCCAAGAAATTTTCCAATATATTTATTGAAAAAAACCTGTATATAAGTAGACCCATGCAGTTCAAACCTGGGTTGTTCAAGGTTCAGCTGTATTTGGGAGGAAGTGAGATTTATCAGAAACAAAGTTGATTTGCCTCCTCTAGATGCTGAGTTGATATGGAACGATTTAGCTCTGTGTGTGTGTGTGTATGTGTGTGTATGTATGCACCATGTCTTATTTCTCTCATTTATAAAATTCTGGCTACTTTTATGTTTTAATGTAGCATGGTGTGGAAGAGAGCTGTACAATCGAATTTTCTATGATGATAGTAGCCACTAGGCTCCTGTGGCTATTGAGCTGTGGCTAATGCAAATGAGTAACAGAATTTTAAATTAAATTAAATGTTAATTAGTTTAAATCTGAATAGCCATCTGTGACTAATGGCTACTGTATTGGACAGTGCCGTTTTAGGCACTGACATACGAGCAATGCTACCAATACAGTGAGAACTGCTAGGTTAACATGTATTGTAGGGGAATGGCTACTAAACACTGCTATTTCAGGTGTGAAACAACAAAATTCTCTGCTCTCTTACCCCAAGATAAATATTACTTGTATCATTGATTTGATTAGTATCATGTGTTGTATCAACTCTTCCATTTTCTGTCTTTTCTCCGTAAGAATGGCTAGCCTTGACTTCACTGTATTTCTTCTTCATTTAGCACATGTTTATTGAGCACCTGTTATGTCTCAGTCCTGTGTATGCAACGGTGAATAAGAATGATCAGGTCTCTGTTCCCACAGGGAAGGGTCAGCTTGTCTACTCCCTAATCTCAACCTTCCCCCTCCCCATGTCCCCAGCATCTGGGATAGTAACAACTGGACATACTGCTAAATGAACAAATAAAAGAATATTTCTGGATTATTCCTTTGAGATTCATTGTTTCTAGACTGTATGAGGAAGTTAATTGATCTTTTATGCTTCTACTGTCCTTTTGATTCTTCCTTTGTTCACTTTGTCCCTTCAACCAATTGAGTGCTTTGGTAGGGCAGCCTTGTCCAAATTGAAGTGGCTGAAAATAAACAGAATTATCCTTCCATCATGCTATTTTTTTCTTCTTTACCTCTTGGTCTTTTTTTCTTATTTTCCACATTAAATTTGAGATAAGAGTTGAGGAAGGGGACAGATGGCCAAGCAGAGGACTCATGGGCAGGGTTGTGAGGTATACAACTCCAGTCCTTTTCTCTCTAATTTACTCTCTTTTCCCTTCAAGCCATGGATACACGACTGACTTTTCCCTTCATGTTCCTTCTATTAGAAGACTGTTTCCCAATATTCCCAACACTTGCCTCTTTCTACTCTAAAAAATTGTCTCACTTTCCTTTGAAGGACAGGTCAACATAAAAGAAAACTAAAAGTCAACCTTGAGGTCATTCATTTTAAAGTTTGCATTCTTGATTGACCTCATACTCTTAAAACATTCCTCTAATCAACTTAACATTTTTAGTAAATGCCCCTATAGGAGTTTTCTTCTGTACTTTTTTGACCTTGTGGTGATTATCAATGTAGATATTTAACAAGATCTGCAGGAAATCTATATTTGTTCCAATAGGAGCACCTTTATTTTGTTTGGATGAACAATTGTTCTGTGGTGGTCAAATATACTCAAAGTAACTATACCATCAAAAGTCAATCTTGATTCCATTTAAAAATCAAATTTGAAACTGCAATCACATTTGTAATAACCTCACTCCAGAGGCTCTGTATTTTTTCGTGAGTGTGGGGATCTATCCAGGAGGTCAATCGCCTTACTGCATACCTGGTTTTGAATTGTTCGTAGGATTAGGAGGCTTTCAGTCATGTGCCAGAAAGCTAACTGCTTTCTTTCATATTGCTTCTGTAACAAAGTATCCCAAACTCAGTGGCTTAAAGCAACACACATTTATTCTCTTACAGTTCTGGAGGTCAGATGTCCAAAAATTAATCTTGGGCTAAAATCAAGACATCAGGGGGCTTGCGTTCCTTCTGGATGCTCTTGGGGAGAACTGATTTTATTGTCTTTTCTAGCTTTCAAAGGCTGACCACATTCCTTGGCTTGTGGCCCTGCATCAATCCTACCTCTGCCTCTGTTGTCATATCTCCTCTCTGATCCTGACCCTCCTGCCTTCCTCTTAAAAAGCCTTTGTGATTATGTTGGGCCCACATGCATAATCCAAGATAATCTCCCACTGTCAAGATGCTTAACTTAGTCACATCTGAAAAATCACTTTTATCGTGTAAAGCAACATATGCACAGGGATTAGGTTGTGGGCATCCCTGGGAACCCATATTATGTTAACCATATCAACTCTAACTTAAAAAAAGAAAGGGCACATTTGGTGCAGAGTCTCATTTGTTCTTTTGACATGTCCCCATCTTTTTTTTTTTTTGTCCCCAACCTTTTTTAAGCACTTCCTTACCTTTTGGGTAGCCATGACTCTTGATATCAGAGTTGTGTAAACGTTCTTTATTTTTTTTTTTAGTTTTTTGACTGCACCCCGTGGCTTGTGAAATGTTAGTTCCCCAACCAGAGATTGAACCTGGGCCTGGCAGTGAAAGTGCCGAGTCCTAACCACTGGACCACCAGGGAATTCCCAAGGTTCTTTAAATCATTAAGAGTGGCTGAAGGAACTGCAAACTTGGGTGCTAAGGTGCAAATTCAAACTAAGAGGGCTCTTGTTACTGATTTTCACTTTGTATTTAATGCAGACATTAGGAGAACATTTCTTTTGCTAAAGGACAGCTGCTTTTCCTTCTGCAACTCCAAACTCTACATCCTTCTTTTTTAATTTTTAAGTCTCAGCCTCATAGTCACTCAATCTCTTCC